>NC_056731.1:1415997395-1416144895 GCF_019279795.1 Protopterus annectens
CACCTGCGTCCACCTGCACCCACAGTAAGGATGAGTGCTGTAGAGTAGTGGCAGGTGAGGGAACTATGGATATGCAATTATGGGGCTAGGCATGCAGGTGTTGGCTGGCAGACACGTATTAGGACTGTCTCATGGGTGTAAGTAATATTCTGATGTGGGTATAGCAGACGCCCATACCTCCCAAACCATAATAGTACATCTACTGGACAGTCCATAAACCATTGGGGGAATACATAGGGACCATATCATTGAACTGCCCCCGATTACCAAGGATGTCCGTGATTACAAATCAGAATCTAATACAGTCCCAACTAAACCATCCTAGAACTAGTGATATTAGGAGGAAAGGTGGCGGAATACACGTAATGAATAATGACAACATGTAAGAGTCATAAACAGGATGTATCTCAGACAATGTGTATGAATACATATGTGCTCTGTGTCCGTCAATGTGTCAGGTTAATAGCACCAACCTTCTAAATGTGTCCCTGAGGTCGTTATGCAGTGTCCCTGTTTCAGTGTTCATTCTTCCCCATTCGAATGAGAGGTTTGATAGTGAGAGAAACCGCATGTTCCGCTGACTACCTTAGAAAGTTGATAGAATAATAGGTTTGGGGTTGCCACCTGTCCACTTTTGCGAGGGACACTCCCCTTTGGGCAGTTATGTCCTGCATAATAACTGTAATTAAGGCAAACTTCCTGTGATTTAAGGCAAAGACTACCTATATTGTCTGTAGTAGTAGCATAAAACAATTATGTTCCACTGAAATACCTAAATGTTATAGGTAACAGTATAAGCAACTATAATGCTACAAGAGTAACCTTTTATTTAGGCAAAACAGTGAAGTACTCCCCTTTCTACTGGCTGTGGGTGTGTTGCCCTACAAAGTCTGACGTTTCTACATACAGGTCCTATAGGGTTGCCACCTTTCCAAATGGCCAGAGTGGGACATGTTCTGTAGAAATGTCAGACATTCCAGGACTAAACATACCTACAGCTGTGCATAGTACAGGATTACACTTATTTGCACAAATAAAAGCTTAATCTAGTTGCATTTGAATTGCTTATGCTACTTCACATAACATATAGAAGTGTCATATATAAAATAACTGTTGTATGCAATTATTAATGAAACATAGAATATAATAATGTCCTGTAATCTGGACATGTGCTATGTCTTGTTTATTTTCGCAGTGTCCCTCACAAAGTGGGACAGGTGGTAACCTTAAAGTCCTACCTTGGCCAATTGAGAAGGTGGCAAACCTATAATAGGTATGCGGCAGCATGACCCATCTGACGGATGTGGCTACCACAACCCAACTACTTGTTTGTAATGCAGGGTCTCGGTTCCCATGTATCAGCCAGATGGGAGCAGAGTGTATGCGGAACACACAAATATGATTCATTCGCTGGACAGGCCACTGATTCCGTACAGTCAAACACCATGCCGTTGCCTAATGGGCAGCCATTCTCGATACTGTAGTCATGTAGTCGATGTGATAGGCATTACAAGGTGGGAGCAGATTGTAAGAGGAACACGCAATTATGAATGACTCACCAGACAGGCCGCTGATTCCGTACAGTTGAATGCCATGCGGTCGCCTAATGGGCAGCCATTCCCGATACTGTAGTCAGGAGTGGCCTTAGGTCAACTGGTGCCCTAGGCATAGGGCACAATGGCACCCCCACCACACCACCCAGTGCCCCCATCCTGGTCTACCTACACCAATTAAATACTGGTAAAGTGCCCCCACTAAAGCGGTGCCCTAGGTGGCCGCTTAGTTGGCCTATGCCTAAGGCCGGCTATGACTGTAGTCATGTAGTCCGATGTGATAGGCATCACAAGGTATGCCTAAGAGGAACACACGAATATGAATGATTCACCGGACAGGCCGCTGATTCCGTACAGTCGAACACCATGCCATCGCCTAATAGGCAGCCATTCCCGATACTGTATTCATATATTCTGATGTAATAGGCATCACAAGGCGGCAGCACATTGTATGAGGTACACACAAATATGATTGTGTCAATGAACAGGCCGCTGATTCTGTATAGTTGAACGCGATGCCGTCTAATGGGCGGCCAATCCCGATACTGTAGTCATGTAGTCCGATGTAATAGGCATCACAAGATAATATTGTGGTCCTCACTCACACCCAGGGGTGTGAGTGAAAGATGCAAGCACCAATGCCAGTGCATTATCAAGTGCGGGATCGAGCGGGTGTAATCATGTTTGGCTACCAGTATGCGAGTATTGCATTGGTTAAGCAATGTAGAGCCTAATTGAGTGTAAGAGGCTGTAACCAGAGGATACCATACAGCGCAGTCATTTAACAATATAGGAATGTATCCCATCATGTAGCTGTACATGTGAGTGTTTATGTCCAGCATATAGGTACATACATATATAGAGATGTATCAGGACATACCATGTGGCAACTAAGCATTACAAGCTAATCAAACGGGAAACACCAGCGACACCTGTATTATGTAGTGGTGTTGCTGTATGTGATCACAAGACTCCCTCAGACAGACATGTGTCAGTCATACATGCAAATAGTTGTACATTGGCAGTATACATCGTTCTAATGTACATTAACATAACAGTACCTGTCCAATCATTATGTGTGAATAGTACTCCTGCAATGTGCTGTGTGCAACATCATCATCATGATAAAGGTAAATGGGGTAACCATAGAGGGACCGGTGGTGTTTTGTGTACAATGGGGTTGTCCTCCTCACATGTACCTGGACCATGTAGAAGTGATGTGCATACCAGGACCCTGCACCTGAGGGACAGTGGTGAGGATAACAGTAGTATGTTATGATGCATATTACAAGGGTTTCATGTGTCCAGTGGGCATGTGTGTGTAATGGACAGCTATATATAGGGCAGATGGTGTCCTAGGAGCTGAATGGCCTTATGTGTCCATAGGTGAGGGTCAGATGTTGGGGAAGGAGTGTAGGTATGGCCGTGGAGGATAGGTAGGAGCACAGAAATGACAGCATACAGGGTTGGTATATGACACATGTGGGGGGGGTACACCCTGGATGGGGATGGGTCTTCGGCATTCAAAAGCCCATGGGAACAGTGGGATGGAGGTCCCCAGCCATGGGCAACTGCCACTGCACCTACACAGCTGCAAAGGAGGCAGTGCTGGGGGCTGTCCAGGAGCGGCAGCATCACCCTGTAAATGTGACACTCCACCCTTGAACTGGCGTATCTGGCTTCATAACCCCTTAGGGAGCCACCGACGCAACACGTCCGGGACTGCACAACAGCAGATATGTACCTGTCTGGTCCCGCTCCCAAGGGAAGACATGTTCCATCCTCAGTGGTGGTACCACCAGACCAACAGAGGTTGATGTTAATGGGTGGGCCCCAAATGTGCTAGTGGCTGGTGCCATGGTCAGCTGAAGTGGGACAGGAGGATCTGCCGGGACCTACCAACCCATTCAGCCTATGGTGTTGCATTTTAAACCCACATATGGCATAGTGATAGACAACAGCATACAGGATTACCTACAACAGTATGCATATATATCACCAGCAACCCAACACAACAGATGGTATACATTTGCAGAGGGAGCACAACACATGCATATATACCGCATGCCAACTGTACAATGTGTAGTAGATGTGTGACCGCAGCTATGAACAGCTGCCCATCATTGACTTGTCACTGGGAATCCCAAACAGTGTCAGTCATACCACTGTCTCATGTGACACATGTCCAGTCAGAGATGCGATGGCAGTAACACAACCCTTTCATCATGTACTGTCTGCAATCCTCACACCATGCTTCTGCTGTGCACAGAAGTGTGTTCAGTGTGTAACACAGGAAACAAATGGTTGCACACACTGGCCAGTTCACAGATGGCCCTACAGATTGGGGTTCCATCATGAACAGAGTACTGTCATGTCTGTATTATAACATGCAGAATAGCCATTACCACACACATGTTAAACAGGCAGTAGTCTCAATGCAACATAGCTACACTTACATGCTGTAGTTGTGTGGCACATCACCCTCCTGTCATTAGGCTATTACACACTGTGGAAAATGATCGAGGCACATTTAGATATCATCTGCTATGCCGTGTCACAACACCATGTCCAGGTACCACTCACAGCAACTGTCATGGCCAGATAATAACATGTTTCCCTAGATAGTGTACTGTGTTTATCATGCAGATGGCTATGGGAACACCATCACAGCTATACCACATGCAATCAGCTAGAGGAGGACTGCAATAGGTGCAGAGGCCATCACCTGACCATTTCCATCTGTTACAATACACATGCGCTGCTGTGTAAGTGTACACCTTCACATCCACCAGAGAGTGTGTGTGCAGGGCAGGCAATGCACACTAGGGAAGGGCTTGGTTACTTAACCATAAGCATCATCTGGCACATGCTGAATAGTACAGGGGCAAACCCCTGACTACTAATTACTATTACATGTGCATGACGTTACTACATGGGCCACAGAGGCGACATGTTGCTGTGCTGTAAGAACATGTGTGTAGGTGAGTGAGTGCCATCTGCAACAGATATAGTAGACATACATTAGGTGTGGCATACATGTCAGTCCATGTGAACGGATGTCATTGGCACCACAACCACACTCTAATGGACATGCATTGACACCTTTGCCAGGGCAGCAAATACACAATGTAACTACTTAGTTTGCCACACCGCAGTAATGCACGTGACCACATGCACCACAGGGGATATCTGGAGGTTCTATGGGTTAGGGCATGTGAAAGTGCTTGACAACTGTTGGTATGCCAACAAGGTTTATACTAGGAGTGACTGTGGTTGGGAGCATCACAACCCACATGCAGACACAGGGTGCCAGTACTGTCATGCAGGTATGCATTGCTTCATGGGTGTGTAGTGTTTGGCTGTGCAAGATGGCTGTACAAGGCTGGGTGAGGGGTAATCCTTGCCATCGCATCAACCGTCAATGGTGTGCAGTGCAGGGGTGTAGTGTCTGCAATGTCCCACACAGATGGGTACTGCATTATCTGGCCTGACATCCTGGTTACCAATGTGTAGGGCCATAGCTTTGCAATGCATGCCATGTCTGTGTTTGATAGTCCTTCACATGGACTTTGCCTGGAATGTGTATGTCCCACAATACTGTACAGTGACATGTACAGGTGTACCTGGTTTGGCAGACAAATGTAGTGTACACAGCCTGTTATACCCCAGTATGCCAGTACTGGCCTGGTGTGGCGAAACCTGCTTATAGTGAGCAGGTCGGCCCTGCACCTGCATGGATAGAATGGACAGGTATTCTGTGGTGTCAATGGCATGGGTCCATACAGGGCACATGTGTACAGCATTGTCTGGCTTTAGTGGATCACATATGATGGCACCACATATGTTGCAGCCATTCAGTGTCGAACATAGTGAAGGCACAATGTCCGCATATATGTGCTTATTGTACCGCTGTACAGGGTGCCATGTCCTCTGCAGGCCACTGCAGTCACACCATGCCTACTATCTGTCCTCAATGTGAATGTTACTAGCGACATAGTGGGATATCCTAGGCAAGGTTGTATGTGCATGGCACATGGGTGCAGGACATACACCGGGTACTAGTAGGGCTGCATACTTAGTTCACCATCCCTTTTGCCAGATGTATGGGTATGGCTTGCCAACACAGTGCCGTGGCTGACTGACAGCTGTACTCCTCGTGAGGTGGCCAATGTGTCATAAGATGGATACTATATAGGAAAACTACAAAACCTGTTCCCAAACATGTTCAATGGTAAGACAATCATGGCCACCACTACACAGGCTCTGGCAGACAAACACACACTTGCCATGTCCTGTATACAAACCCCTACCATATCACACTGCAGCAACATGCATTTAGGGCACATGCTATGGTGAATACTACAAAGCACTGTACTTGTCTTATGCAGGCAGACATACACACACACACACACACACACACACACACACACACACACACACACACACAGTTGGAATGTCTGGGACTAGAACACCGACCTAACTACTTTACTACACTACAGCATTACACAGTTACAGAACGCACTACCGAGATTACTGGGACACAGCACACCAAGAGGTGTATTTGTAGATGGGTGACATCATCGGCCTTGATAACAGTGGATATAAGAAATGTATGGAGTGTGAGCAGTATAAAAGCATTACTCAGTCCTCAGGCAAATGGGGACACACACACACACACACACACACACACACACACACATAGCAAGTGTGGGACTAGAACACTGACCTAACTAATTTATTACACTACAGCATTACACAGTTACAGAATGTGCTACTGAGATTACTGGGACACAGCACTTCCAGAGGTGTATTTGTAGATGGGTGACATAATCAGACTTGCTAATGGTGGGTATAAGAAATGTATGGAGTGTGAGCAGTACTCAGTCCTCAGGCAAACGGGAACACACACACATGGCGAGTGTGGGACTAGAACATCGACCTAACTACTTTATTACACTACAGCGTTACACAGTTACAGAACGTGCTACCGAGATTACTGGTATACAGCACTTCCAGAGGTGTATTTGTAGATGGGTGACATCATCGGACTTGCTAATCGTGGGTATAAGAAATGTATGGAGTGTGAGCAGTATAAAAGCATTACTCAGTCCTCAGGCAAATGGACACACACACACACACACACACACACACACACACACACACACACACACACACACACACACACACACACACACACACACGGCAAGTGTGGGACTAGAACAATGACCTAACTACTTTATTACACTACAGTGTTACGCAGTTACAGAACACGCTACCAAGATTACTGGGACACAGCACTCCCAGAGGGGTATTTGTAGATGGGTGACATCATCAGCCTTGCTAATGGTGGGTATAAGAAATTTATGGAGTGTGAGCAGTATAAAAGCATTACTCAGTCCTCAGGCAAACGGACACACACACACACACACACACACACACACACACACACACACACACACACACACACACACACACACACACACACACACACACACACACACACACACACACACACACACACACACACACACACACACACACACACACACGCACACACACACACACACACACGGCAAGTGTGGGACTAAAACACCGACCTAACTACTTTATTACACTACAGCATTACACAGTTACAGAACGTGCTATCGAGATTACTGGAACAAAGCAATCCCAGAGGTGTATTTGTAGATGGGTGACATCATCGGCCTTGCTAACGGTGGGTATAAGAAATGTATGGAGTGGGGACAGACATACACACACACCAGTGGCGGGTACAGAACACCTGCCTATTTACAGATTACTATTACAATACTACATACTTACGAATCACTCCACACAGACTACACATGTCACATCTGTCATTATGACCATCTGGGAATGTGGACATCAACAGGGATTCTGGCAGTTAAGATGTACATACCTGTGAACCTGTGTGTTTAAAGTAGAAATCCATCCTGACCTGGAGTATGCCCATCTGTGGAATGGACTACTACCAATATACAGGGTTACAATGGCCATGCCCATACACAGAGGCACATAACCGATACAAGGTGTCATTGGGCATGCTCACACACTTAGTAGAACAGGGCTGTTTGGAATGTACTATGTGTCTATCTACATAAGGATATACTGAGCATGCTCATACACTTGGTAGCACAGGGGGCATGCTCACACACTTAGTAGCACAGGGCAGGATGGAATGCACTACTATGTGTCCATCTACACAATGATATACTGGGCATGCTCATACTCCTAGTAGCACAGGGCTGACTGGGATGCACTCTGATGCTAAACATGGAGGGCCACAGTGGCCATGCTATTACAGGTAGACATAAAGAACACATTGTAATGGGCTCTGGTGTTAGTAGTTGTCATTGTTAGCAGGAACGCTGCTCTACATAAATTTGACACCGGTCTTTTATACAACATCAGCTGTCATTCTGGGATGACATGGCTGACAGTAGGCAGGCCTTTGTCACATATCACATGCATCCATGATACAAGGGAGTGTGGATATTACCCAAGTCGCATCCACCCACACAGTGCCATTCCAAGGCAAATGTCCTAAACACAGGTTAACTCCCATACACCTACAGGACAACTGCATTGTTTTCTTATGCTAACCAGTGCTAGATATGTAGCGTCCATATTCACAGCTGGTCACTGTAGATCCAACAATGGGGGGTACTGACATCTGTGCAGTGAGGAACACCTGGTTGGTGGCTCTGTAGTGCACAAAAGCACTACCACCATATACCTCAGAACCTAGCACTACCACCATATACCTCAGAACCAGACATGTGGGCCATAACACAGGTACGAACCGCTCCAGGTGGTGTACAAACATACATAAAGGCCACTCACATGTACTGACCAGTCCCCCCATGAAAGGCATCACAGATGAACCATGTGCAAGACACAGTGTCACATGCTACATTCTAGGATGTAAACTTCAGACACCACCATGCCCTCGGACCACAAACACGCAACCATACATGTTGTATGACATAGAAGAGTACACCATAATGTGACCCTTGACCTGTGTACTGTACTAAGCTCTACATCAACTGTAGAGAGTACACATGTACTGACACAGTTGTATCATGTGTTATGCAATGCAATGATACCACTGTCTGTGACCAGGTCAGCTGTACACATACCAGGGGCCCTCGGTACTTTCCACCATTAGCAGATGACTGTTGCTGTACACAAGTACACACCCTCATGTATGGATATGACATACATGTGCCTGCCCTGGGTATGTACATGCCACACACATAACATTAACATACCTGTAAATAGCATAGATGTTGTAGTCCTTTGTGCAAACAGGTGGCTACAGCCATTACACACATGCACATGGAATGTATGTCCAAGGCTGCTGAATGCTAATAGTACATATGGTGTGATATTAGTGTTGACAGAGGTAACAGCCCCTCTGCACTGGTCACCCATCATATCATACAACAGTCCATGTGTCATGTATGTCATTACACATATCCACCAATTGCAATGCCTACAAACATGACCAAATGTCAGGATTGTAGGACCTACACACCTGTACACGTAGTGTTGTGCATTCAGATAACATGCGTGTGCAGTTGCTGATGTATGCAGGTGGCATGTATCCTAGTACATCATGCAGTTACAATGCAGCCTCAAGATTGCCACCTGTATATGGTGATATGCTGAATGTACAGAAAGATGTACCACAGGTATGGACAGATGTGTGGAAATAACTAAGTGGTGGGGCATCTTTGCAGATGGATGTTTGCTGTGGACAACTCACAGGTGTGTCACAAACGGTCTTACAATATCCTGTGTAACCGGTAAGCAATGGTTTTGTTAACTGAAGGACATAACACACAACTTAGACAGCGGTCAGGGTGACAGCGAAGGTAAATCACTTGACACCTGTTAATAGATATAACGTCCCTAGTGCATATATCAGCACTGTTGCCACAGGAAGTGGCAGTACAGTTTGTAACACGTGCAATACTACTGTATGTCTGACATACATAACATGAGCTAGGCAGGTCTGAGGTTCACAGCACTTGCATGTGTGGTTGCGTATGTGTCCATATATGTCACGTATTGTGGGGAATACATCTCAGTTGTTACTCACTCTCCTGTACACTAGTGTACACATCTCTACAGACTGCAATGTAAAAAGCAGGACATAGGCAGGGGCATGTATCTCACACATGTGAGGTATCTGTATGTGCATGACATAGGTGTATTACATACTGAATGACACAGTGTGTGTATGTAGGGCTGACTGGTCCCTGGGGTGAGGATGTATGTTACCATACTGAACTGATAAGACCCCTCCCACCATCCAGGCGATGCATTCTGCTATCCTTGTTGATGTCCTTGATCTTAGGCCGTACTGACCACCTGTACATGTGTATTCTGGTGGTGCATCATGTAGGTGCACAGTACTGTAATGATGATTTGCACATAGGCAGGGGTCCTCATCCCACCAGTAGCAACTGTGTGTGAGTGTGTGTTACTGTGTCGGCAAAGCCATGAGTGTGTGGGTGTGTTACTGTGTCACTGAATACATGTGTGTCAATACATGAGTTGTGGGTGCAGTTGTATGTTGGCATACTGTCATGGGAACGTGTATTACTGATTCCCAATGAGGCATCACACTTCCTACTGGCCTCTATCCTTGTAATCAGCTAGACCACTCTCTTACCTCACCACTCCATGTAACTGTACCTGTGATGTCACCCTTTATGGATGTCACGTTTGTGGCCACGGTAGGTTAATACACAGCTATCATGCTCTTGGAATGGTAGACATGTTTGTAATGTGGGACATTCTCACAGGTATGTGGCAGTTACACTGTGCATGCTGGTATATTCATACATACCTGTGAGTAGTCCACATTGACATATGGGACACTAACTGCAAACACTGACATCCACTGGCACGTGCAATTAGACCTGAAGAAGGACAGCAGAACATCATGACCAACATGCAGTTACTGTTCTTACACAAGACACATACTGTTAACAGTATTGTACACCTATACTACATGGTATATCTGCTGCTGGTCAACAGTCCTCAACATTTGTAAATTACAAGTATCATCCTAGTCTGTTCACCCTGTGCATCAGACCATATGAGCATGTCCCTGCACTGATGGTGTGGATGTCAGGGAAGCAGCACAGGCATCATCATATGCACAGGGTGTTAATGTTTGCCGGAGGCCTAGGCTGCACTGTTGTTACATAAGACACATACTGTTAACAGTATTGTCCACCTGTACTACATGGTATATCTGCTGCCTGTCAACAGTCCTCAACATTTGTAAACTACATGTATCATCCTAGTCTGTTCACCCTGTGCATCAGACCATATGAGCATGTCCTTGCACCGATGGTGTGGATGTCAAGGATGCAGCACAGGCATCATCATATGCACAGGGTGTTAATGTTTGCCGGAGGCCTAGGCTGCACTGTTGTTACACAAGACACATACTGTTAACAGTATTGTACACCTGTACTACATGGTATATCTGCTGCCTGTCAACAGTCTTCAACATTTGTAAACTACACATATCATCCTAGTCTGTTCACCCTGTGCATCAGACCATATGAGCATGTCCCTGCACCGATGGTGTGGATGTCAGGGATGCGGCACAGGCATCATCATATGCACAGGGTGTTAATGTTTTCTGGAGGCCTAGGCTGCACTGTTGTTACACAAGACACATACTGTTAACAGTATTGTACACCTGTACTACATGGTATATCTGCTGCCTGTCAACAGTCCTCAACATTTGTAAACTACACATATCATCCTAGTCTGTTCACCCTGTGCATCAGACCATATGAGCATGTCCCTGCACTGATGGTGTGGATGTCAGGGATGCGGCACAGGCATCATCATATGCACAGGGTGTTAGTTTGCCAGAGGCCTAGGCTGCACCATTGGATGACATCATGTGTGTGAGTTTGGGCCTTTGATCTAATTGGGCGTGTGTGGATGTTATGCATGTGTGTGTTGCGGTGCCCTACATATGTTTCCAGTGTGTGCGTGTATGTATGCGCACAGTTCTCCCATGTGTCTGGCCTACACAAGGGTATTATTGACAGCTGCAGACTGTACAGGTGAGGTTTTACACTTCATGGTGTCTGGCCACGGACATGTGACCTGTGCCTGTCAGGGGTTGCACGGGCACTACCAGGCAGAGGTTGTGATAAATTTTATGTGGGACAAACTAAAAGAATGTTTAAGATCAGAATTATGGAACACCTAAGGGACATAAGGGCAAATAGATTGGAAAGTCCCTTGGCACAACATTTTTTTGAATTTCATGGGGGCAAATGCGATAGTTTGAAGGCTACTGTTTTAGAACAAATTTCTGAAAATAATATTAGTGATGGTAAAATAAAAAACATGCTCCTAAAGAAAGAAACGATTTTATATTAAAATATGAAACTTTGATCCCTAAAGGTTTGAGTACTGACTGTTGTTGGAAAAGTTTAATTTGAAGTACTGTGTTTTTAAGAATGTGATTATTGTTATATTTAATTGAATGTGTAATTGAATGATTAGGATAGCTGATGTTATATAAACTACTTGTGTACATGAACTGTTACTCCTTGAAGGTTTGTTTGAGCCGAGGCGCTAGAGAATAAAGTGTGTTTTCTACTGGTACGTTGTTTTCGTTTTGTGGTGCAGATTGGGTACTGTCTGATATCACTTGCCCACTGGAACTGTGTCCCTGTTGGGACCATCCCGGGCCACGTGCACATGGCCTGCTGTGTCATGGTGTGGACAGCATAGCACCAGATGCACTGCTACTGCTACCGCCACTATGGGAGCGGGCATGTGAGGTAGCTCGTACACGTAGACCTGACACAGGTGATGTAGCAGGCCTATGTCCACGTGCCTGATGCCTCACTTCTACCAGATGTTCCAACACAGACAGCTCACTCTCGCGGATTGTCATGCCACAGTCAAGGACTCCAACCATGTCACCCAACCGTCTATCCAAAGCATCAGCAATCTGCTGTTGAGCATTTACCATTGCCTGGATGTTGTTGTTTAAAGAACAGACAGCAGCCCTCTGTAGCCTCTGATCTTCTCTGTTGCGCCATTCAGCACATGCCTGTGCCTCCATTACAGCCCGAAACATCCATCTGGTGACAATAGCTGCTGCGCTCTGTCGTGCAGGAGCATGTTGGCCAGAGGTCCTCCTACGAGCAGCACTGGCCATGTGCCTCTGTGGGGCACCACCAGTAGTTTGGCTGACACCGTGATGTGCAGGCACACCTTCCATAGCCCCCACACTTTCCTGATCCAAGCTATCATGCCCCAACCTTCCTTCCTCGATGGCCAATGGTGATGGGGTATGTGCAGGTATGGGATCTGTGTGTGGGGATGAGGTGGGTATAGATGGAATGGCAACCAATTGCATAGTTTCAGCCCCTGACAACTCTGCCTGTATCTCAATCATACGTTCATCATCACTGCTAGAGTCTGTGGGGACACTAACATCAGATGTACTGCAGGAGGGCAATGCACCTACATCACCTGTGAGGGCAGACAATAACTGTACATTACAATCTATACAACAAACACACACACAGAGACACATGCATGTGATATGACAGAAGGCATGCAACATGCATGTGATACGGCAAATGGCATGCAGCGCAGACAATAATAGTGGTAGTTATCATACATCCCTGGGTTTCACACAACAGCATGCATGTGTCATAGCAGACGGAATGCAAATTACACAATCATAGTAGTAGTTAGCATACATCCCTGTGTTACACCATGTGGACCAGCACAGGTTAACAGTACACCTGCCTGATGTGTGGCATATGACCATGATAATCACATATAGTATGACATGTGATCTGCTGATGTGTGCAATGACATGCATACATGTTTTTGTTTAATACAATGGTATCCTGTCAAATATACAGTGGGGCAATGGTGTACCAATTCAGTGTTGTCTGTCTGCCCTACAGCTATACTGCACATTTAGCTGATGTGCAAGGCCATTGCAGGGAATCATGAGGCGTCTCTAGTGCTATACAGTGTGAGTTAAAGACAGGGTTCATAGCCATGACTGTGTTCAGATACAATACATATATACTGTGGAATGTGACCCATGTCACTGAGGTGTATACACACTAAACCATGATGTGGAAGTTGTGACACAGGTCACTGATGGGTATACGGATGACACCCCTGCACATCTGCAACCATATTGCTGCAGCCTGGCAACTATGGCCAGACATGGCGAACATGTCGGTACACCATGTCCCACATGACATACACACCCACATGAGGAGCTAGTATGACATTTATGTCCAACACCAGCAATGGGAATGTACTGTATCTGTGGCCTGATGTGGATACTGTACAGGTGACTGCTGTCATGTCGCAACACCCTCAAGATGTTCAACACATCTTATGTGGTGGATTGATGTTACGCCTACACAAGATGTGCACAGGCCTGAAGGATTCCTAGTGTTCCACATCTACAATATGACCATTATACAAAGGCCATGGTTGAACCACGTGTAGCCATTGTAAGACAGGGTGTACACACAAGCATAACACATCTACTGTGTGTGTTGCTCCATGTCTTTGGTCATCCTCCATGGCCATGTGTGTACATGTGTTGTCCAAATTATTGTGATGAGCATCTATTTCACAGGTCTGTGTTGTCCCATATGACATATATGCTCCACTGACAACAGGGTTATGTAGATAAAGGGTGGCATGTGGGATATGTTTTCAGGTTAGGTAGGCAGTGTAGCAGCCAGGCCAATAGATGTCATGAACATGTCAAGATAGCACATCACATTGTGTGACATTCATAGCAGGACTATGATCCACACCGGTGAAACCTGTGTGCTGGCCATACTCCAGCCCACTGTGTAGTACTGTTTGTATTCACCACATGTGTAGATCAGATCTGTAGTACATCTCTAAAGTGAACAGCACCTCCACCATTGTATGCGCAGCTGTCAACACATCTGGCAATGGCAGTTTGTGAGGATTCATGTCGGTGGGATGATTCACATAGTTTGCAAATGCTGCACATGGGTAGTCATTGTGAGGCATTGCAGGTCCGACCTGTATATTGTGACAGGACCATACAGTATGTGTACATGTTGCAAATGGCCACATGGCAGATAGATTTGTGCATTATGGTTCCTGATAAATAATAACACTCTCACTTGCAATGGGCTGCTGTCACAGCGGAATGCCAGAGGTACCTACATAGGAGTGACACAGCAGTATGAGCATAATTCACCCCTGTATGAAGGCTACAGGGTGCAATGTGCATAACACATACACCAGTACATTAGACTATACTATGGTATGGTGTATGTACATGTGTGCATACACAGAGTAGCATACTATAGTATGCAGAATGTGTGTATACATGCCTTGCATATGATGTTACATTACATATTGTACAGTGACACATGCAGCTATATGGAATATAGTTGTTATAGGTGCAGTACTGACTTACCAGACAACACCAGGCTCAGTGGTTGAGAGACACCCACCTCCACAATATCAGCTAAGGCTTGTGGATGTGGTTCTGCAGGTGTCCCCAGGTTGGCCAGTAGCTCCTCAGTACGTGTGAGTGGGGGCTGGGTTGGTGGTCCACCACCTGTTGCACCTTGTTCCCCGGTGATTGCATTTGCATGCTGTTTCGCCCATCTAATGAGGTCTGTAGAGTGTCTGCGCACCTGCTGGTATGTGCAGTTGTGGCCACCCACATCATTAACCCTCCTGCAAATGTCTATCTACAGGGCATCCTGCTGCTGTGCATCCTGTGGCACATGGCTGAACAGGATATCATGATTGTCAAGTAGGTATGGGATGAGGGCCTCATCCTCCAAGCGGGTAAAAGGGGGTAGACTTGCATGCGGCATACCTGGAAGACATAATGATGGAGACAGGTCACAGTAACTCACAGAGACATACAGAGCTACAGCTGAACATACATGTGTATCGCATTAATTAAGTTTAAATAGTTGTCTTTGCAAACCTACATGACACTGACTTGTTTGTGTCACACATGTGACACTCAATGTTGAGTGAATATTATCACCATATATGTGTGTGTGTCATCTGATTACATTGCTCATACTCCATATGGTTGCTGTCTTGATGTGGGCATGTCTGTTTGTCTGTACTGGTGTTCCTACCTATCAGCACATGGCTGGATGTGTCCACATTAATGCAGTTGACCTTGATGCAGTGTATATTTCACATATAAGGACTTACACTGCCTTAACAGACATGACCTGTGACCCTGCAGACATACTCACATAAGGTTTTACATGTATGTGTTCTACCATATACATCTACATGGCACTGTACAATGATTCAGCATCCTGCCATGTATCACCTGTGTTGCACATGTGATACACATGGGACACTGGCTAGCCAGATGGTATTTGCAGGGATGGATATCAACTATAGTATGTACAGTCAAAGTCAACTAGTGGGCTATATGCCATGGGCCATGTATGAATCTAGGATGAAAGGGTACCTGGCAGTAGCCGACAGGCGGATCTGTGGGGCCAGGTGGAGCAGTGCCACATTACTGATCCACAGGGTTAATGATACATATACCATGCGGACATCACACCATGTCTGAGAGGGGAGCGATGTGCAGCTTTGACGGACAGGAATGCATAGTATGGCAGGACTATGTCAAGTGTATGGGACAAGGATCTGTCCAGCATTTGGTAGGTGGATGTCCATAAAGTATGTGTTCAAGATCAGGATGAGTATGTGTAGCATGTCCAACATCACTGGATTGGACATGGATTTATTCATGCTACATAGTGGAGATGGGGAAAGGGAAGGCTGGTGTAGGCCATCTGCACATGGCCAATACCCCTTGAAGGAAATATGTGATCTGACATGGGTCACTTGAGTGTTCTGTATGGCTGCACAATGATCTCTATATTCATGAATGGCACCCTATCATTGTTAGGGTTGCCACATATGACTACCTGACAAGTGTGGTGATGTAGCTATCACAGGAAAGACAACTGCCCAGCTGCATCCCTCACACACAAGTGTCCATTATGTTGACCGCTGCCTAGGTGGTAGTTCATGAGTACAGGGTTATTAACATAGGGGTGACAATGTGAGTCTGCTATTGCTCCTAGGTCATAGTCATTCATATACTTCAATAGACAGATGCCTTCTGTTTGTCCGTGAGGTATGGACTACAATGAGGGGGAATAAAATGCATTAACCCTGACATACTGTAGCTGCCACTGGTGTGATAATCATGTATTATTCAGAAACCTTCTGTAGTGTTGGTTCTGCCAGCAGACCTGTTGCAAAACACTCCTGTGACATAGGAATGTACATCTAGTATACCAAGTGTAGGTGGTACACAGTATGGGTGATGATGTCCTATGACCTGGCAAGGTTATGATATGCAGTGTGATATCAACCATACTGTCATCTACATCTGTACTGCTGACATCACTTAATTGATCAAGGTTTATGGCCTTCCAGACCAGACTCAGCAGGGTAGTAGTAAAGTACTTCCCATTATCAATGGTGTCTCCCCCTTTGTGGGCTGTGATACCTGTTGGTGTGCACCATTCAGTGTGTACACAACCTGACATGGAACTATGTTTTACATGATGTGTACATGGAGAACATCTTGTTTTGCCATATGTGTATGATACAACCTGTGATGTGGACAGATCCCATGCAGTCTGAGTGCAGCTTGTACCTGCATAGTTGTGGGTACAGGAGCCCTGTGGTGTACATGGATATATGCTTGTGTACCTGTTGGGGGGACGGGGCCATGTGTTTATGTTATCCAAGACCCTATCTGGATTGCTTATTCATGCTAAGCACTTGTTCAGGACTTGTAAGCACTACGTAAGCTAATAATTACTATAGCACTCAGTCTTCCTCATTACCTACAGGTAAGGGTGAACAGGTTTTGTACATACTTTTCTCACTTGCTTAGAGTAATTTAGCTCTTGTGCTCACTTTCCTCACTTATCTAGGTGAATGTAGTTCTATATTCAGGTATGTCCAAGAGTCAACTGCCAGTGTTCTCACCTGTCTATCTGATGAATCTAGACATCTTGAGGCAATGTACACATTGCCTCATGTACACAGACAAGCCTCTTTGTCTACCAGCCAACACTACAACCTGTGAGAGATGCAGTCATCTAGCCAAACTGGAGGTAAAGGTCTCTCCAATCAAGCCTGACCCTGACTGTCATGTGGAGAAGGTACACATTCGCACAACACCACACTCATCACATAAGTCTCACTGAATCTACCCCACCATTAACTGGGAAAACTACTCGTGTACCAACACATTAGCTCAATGGTTTCTGGAATTCATAAACACCAATGCCCTGACTCAACATATCCACACACCCACCAGGGGCAACAATATCCTAGACCTAGGCATTACCAACATGAGTGACTGGTGCTCCACACGTGAAGCCAACTCCTCGTTGGTCCGATCAGACCATGTGCTGAACACCATTGATATGTACATCCCGCACCCACCCCCCATTAAGGGAATCACAGTTTAATATGTCTACAAGGCCAACTACATGCTTCTTAAGACAGACGTGGTGGACGTCATGACACCCATGCAGATGGACAGTACTGTTACAACTGCTGAATCCTACACAAATGCACTCTATAAGCACTTACAGGGGTGCATGGCTTGTGTTATCCCAAACAGAACCAGGACGCTATACTCCTAATTAACTAAACCAATCTGGTGGTCCCCTGCGATAAACATATTGTACTACAGGAGGAAGACACTATTGCAAACGAGAGTACAATACCATGCATGGAGGAGCTCCCTGGCAGCCTCAGTAAGAAGGTGAGATCCCTTATAAGATCCTCGAAAGCTAGCTATGAAAACTAAAATGCAACTAATACCAACAACAACCACAAAGCATTCTATAGCTAAGTCACATATCTCAATATCAACAACCAGATCTGCTCTGAGTTACAGCACAAAGGCACGAACATTACAGAAACAATTGATATTGGCAACATCCTGGCAGATCCCTCTCAAAGCTGCACACTCTAAAGGCAATATCACAGCATCCATGGGACTGGACAACATCCCAGGCTGTGTTTTACATGAACTTCAGATCATACTGTCTCCCCACCTACACACCATGTCCAATAATAGCCTCACATCAGGCATAGTGCCCCCTGAATGGTGCACAGCAACAGTTATCCCACTCCACAAAGGTGGCACCACAATAAACCACGGGACCTATTTCCCTATAGGCCTGACTAGCCTGGTCTGCAAGGCTATGGTGCACATCATGGATCACTGTCACAGAGACATTGGGTCCCTCCAAACCTTTGACCCCTCCCTGTTTGGCATTGTTAATGGTGGACCATGCCTCCTAAACCTGGTGGACATCTTAGAGACAGTTACCAAGGCATTAGATGAGGGTAAGGAGGTCCACACAGCCTACCTAGATTTCTCATAGGCTTTCAACACCATTCTTCTTTCTGGTATTATCAACATACCCATCCGCCTGAACATTAATCCCTACATCATGTGATGGTTTTCAAAGTGGCTCACTGACAGAACCCACACAGTGGGAGTTGCATACCCTAGGTCCGACTGTATACCAGTTACAAGTGGTGTCCCCCAGGGCTCAGTCCTAGGACCCCTCATGTTCAATATATACTTCTCTGACATACAGACAAGCACAGGAGGGCTTTGGCTGAAAAGGTTTGCAGATGACTGCAAACTAGGGGGTTTAATTGTTTCCCCAGCTGTTACAGACACCCTCTGGAAGGGTTGCACTGAGACGGATACCTGGTGTTAATATCATGGCATCAAGCTGAATGCCTAAAAGTGCATAGTCATCCCCTTTGGATATAACTAATTACCCACAGACTACCACATAGGAGCTAGTCCCCTACATACAGAAAAGGTAATAAGGGATCTGGGAACCCCAGTAGATAGCAATCTCTCCTTCAATACCCATAATGACAAGGTGGTTAGAATATCCTTCTACATGGCCCCCCTAATCTCTAATGGGTTCGCATTCAGATCAGCAGGGCCATTGTGACTCTACACATGTCATAATAGACCCATTCAGGGATACAACACCCCATATGGGATATACCTTACAAGACAACTGCAACAGCTTGGAAGACCACACCAGTACCACACCAAGAGGATTACTGACCTCAAACAGATGGCCTATGCAGCCCAACCTAAGAAACTCCAGTTGTACTCAGTTGCATACCACATGCTCACAGGTGATCTCTGCTTGATATACAAGGCCCATGTCCAACCCTGTATTGCTGGATATGCTCCACCTAAACAGGAGCCCCTGAGAGCCACATGCTCTAGGGATATACACCTAACCACAACGATGAGTAGGACATGCTGGATGGATAGATTCCTGACCCAGACACTCCCCATGCTTTGGAACATGATTCCAATGTACATCAGGCAGGGCCCCTCACTAGCACTCTTCAAGGGAAACCTTGATGTGTGGATGGGAGACAGACATGTACCCCGGGGATCACTGCAGTGGCTCTGCTGGTCAGAGGCACAGGGAACTATTGGCTCTGCCATTCAGAGGCACAGGTAACCAACCTATTGGGGGGGTGAAAGCCAACACACGCTAGCTAGGCTTACAGATACCCTTGGTATGACAGCCTAGTACCTACCTTTGCACATATTACATGTCTTATGTGCATGGATAGTTAAATAGCTCTTCCATTTTACTTTGCTATCATGCTGATAAACTGTCGGCTCAGTAAAATACATATGTATCCTGTTATTCTGTATTGTAAATGCCAGTTGACATAACTAATGTCTGCCTAACATTACAGTAATGCTATGTAGCTTGTAATACATATCTGCCTACAATACGGTACATTACACAGTTATTGGCACAATATCCCACAATGCACATAATTGCACAGTGGCCCAACCTTCCACATGTTATTCTCTGTAATACACCCATACATATGGCTACAGTTACAATATATCAACATATACTATCCCCTGTTATAGCACATACTTGTTGAACCAGCCCTGCCACTGATATCAGCTGGTGAGGAGTATTTCTGTTCAAAGCCCTTATATAGCATCCCTTGTGGTGTATGGGGTGTTTGCCTTGTGACCTACAGCAAGCGTTACTATGCTCAACAATACATCGCTACAAGATAACTGTTTCCACTATATGGATTGCATGCACTTTAAATACTACAGAAAAGTACACAGACATACTGACTGTTCTACGTACCTTATTAGTAACCCGAGGTGTCATTAACTGTTGATTCAATCCTTTTCGGTTTGTGTTTCAATGTTCTTTGTAACGTTCCGCTGGTATATACGGATGGTTTGAATGTGTGATAACACATCATTTTCTAGTTACATATTGGTAACATGTGGTATCCTGTCCACCAATTGCTGTTCCAAAGTAGTTAATTAGATGCACATCAGCTGTGCAGTTACTCCATTAGTCAATACCATGGCAAAAGTGGTGTATAACTGAGTACTCCTTTTGGGCGTTGTCCGTTTGCCTTACTTTCTGGGGAGATGGCCTAGATGTGTTTTTGCGATATATTTCAACAGCTATATGGAGACACACAGAGATATATTAGCTTCATGGCTCCCGTGGACTGTGTGTAATGATGATTTAGTTCTACATGTGAGTACAGCTGTTATATTTCAGAACAGTGCTACTTATGCAGGGTTTGTTTGTACCTGATACTTCTGCAGATGTTTAAGTCTGGCAAGGATGTTTGGCCAGCTCAAGGCCGTATGGCTATGCATGAACTGTTATGTGGTTTACAGTGTGCTCACCAGACATCCTTGATTTGGTGTACAAGTCGAGCATATTGTGCTGTTACTCACTAATTGCTAACACATCCCAGTGTACGCACAACCCTCTGAAATGGGATTAGTGCAAACAAACCCTGTTATATCAGCAGCTGTTCCATTGTATAACAGCAGCTATTTCACATAATGCCATGCTAGTGTGTCTCTGACAAGGTATGTTAAGGCTTCTGCAGATGTCGTACAGTGAGTGAATGATTTGTGATGTTATTACAGTTTGTATTGTAATATCTTTGGGTGTGGAGGTGATGTTGGTGGGTGTACTTAGCAGATGCAGGTGTGTAGGAACTGCTTTTATACATAATCGCTATGTGTGTGAGGGTTCCTTCCCTATTTGACCACCTATCCTTTTGCGGACTAATACAATGGTAATTGCAGGCTGATTCATTAAGGCACTGTTATGTGGTTCCTGTATAGCATGCAGGTGATGTTAGTCCTTGAATCCCTTCGGTAATACATCTGAATGTAATAACGTGTTGCTACATGATAGCTGTGTATTTCTGTCATAGGTATTTGCAGTCATCATAGTTGTGTTGGTGACTGACCCTCTTTGGCTAGGGTTGACACCTTTTCATATGACCATAGTGGGAACTTTTCGGGACACACATCTGATTTTACAGGCAGACACAAACCCACGGTCAGTACAAGGGATAGAACTTTCCTTTCTTGCCTAAATATAAGCTTATTCTTGTAGCAGTTTAGTTGTTTATCCTGTTTCCTGTAACATGTAGGTATTTTAGATACAGAAATAACTATTGTATGCAACTATTACAGTACATATGGGACATAATTATGTCCTACAATCCCAGAACATTTGCCACGTTTAATATATTTGGTCAGGACACAACCGCCTAAAGAGGGAGTGTCCCTCACAAAGTGGGACAGGTGGTAACACTATCATTGGCTCATGTCCATAGCACATATTTGTAATAGTGTATAAGCATATGCTTTCCATATCCTTTGTTCATAAAGGTTGCTAGTGGCAGAATGTGTGATTGCTATGGTCCATGTTATACACATATATGAACACTTCAACCGCTGTATATGGGAGACCTATGGAATCCCGAAACCACAGTGTTCCGACGCACACAGTACCGGGACCAGACTCCCATACCCCACATTACCGTCATCGACAGTAACTCGGGAAAGTAACATGAACATGGAACACACACACACGCACACACAGACACACTGCTACTCAACACATTCAAACAATCTATCCTACACTACGTATGAGCAGGTGACCAAGCCCCCCTACACCCCCATGTAGGTGTCTGCACCCGCCACACCACCCCCTACTTTAATATTCTACCTCCTAGGTCATGCAAACAGACACACAAAGATAACCCACAACCACACATTACAGTCCCCCAAGAACACACACCACACACAGAACACACACTTACACACACTACAGCCCTAAGAAGCACACTTACACACAGTAACCTACCCGAACCGCGACACCAGAAGCACTGACTAACTGTCTATTAACATTGTGAGATTACACCTCATGCATCTGGTGTTTCGGTGCTGTGTTCTTTCGGACCTTAAGCTTCGGGATTACGCGCATTGGTATGTAAAGCAGTCGGTATGTGGTAGGTATCCCATTTATATGTACCTCCATGGTTATGTGGATGTTGTTAACCTATCTATGTATCTACATATATATGTATATCCCCATATATCGACATCTCTCTCTCTCTCTCTCTCTATATATATATATATATATATATATATATATATATATATATATATATGATGATATATATATATATATATATATATATATATATATATATATATATATATATATATATATATATATATATATAAATAACATACACCTTTCATTGGGTACATGGCAGTTTGTCCTATTTCAACACATTCCTACCTTTTGTGTTTTATCCTGTCAGTATACATGACTGCTATTGGTACATCTCAGGTAGCTTAGTGGTATGTTATTGTGATGAATGTGTACATGGTTGTGTGTTCTAATCCTGGCAGTGATATCTTACCTCTCAGAGCAGGCACAGGTAGTGTAAGGGTAATTAACGCACATTTCAGCAGTTGTGTGTTCCACTTGTTTAATGTTCTATGGAGAACTACCTATATATGCAAGCTGTGTTTAAGGTATACTATGTAACATGTACACATCTGTGAAGATTCCTGTCAGGGATACTCCCCATTACTTGGAACTACATTCCTGATTACATTATACAAAACCCCTCACTAACACTCCGTGGAATCCTTGCAGAGTGGGTGGTGAACAGTAGCTACACCCCAGGGATCTCGCAAGTGGCTCTGCTCCACAAAGGGACAGTTAGTTAATCGATGGGGTGGAGACAACAGACACATTTTTCCTATGCTTATGAGTGGCCTCGGCGGTTGGGCATGTACCTACCTATGTATCTATGAACCTGTACATACAGTATGGACACATGCTGATAGCTTAATTTACTGTTCAGGTATTGACATACCTTGTGCCAATGGCGGTTGTGAGTACAATAGTTGAGGGCTACCTATGTAGGATGCATACAGTAGACCACCTATACATGACAATTTACAGGTGGCCGTGTGTGTGTGCCATCTATGTTTGCTGGGTGTGCAGGTGGAGAAGGGTGTCAGTCCATGAGTGCCTACACTGTCAGTGTGTGTGCTATACGTTCCCTATTTGCCAAGGCATGGGCATACTGGACACACCTCAGTCTGCCTACTGGGTCTAGTACAGGGTGTTCATGGTCTGAGTCCCCCTGTGCCTGTGGGTCCCTTGGCAATGGTGATGGGCTGTGAGGGCCTTCACCATTCTGTCCCTTC
This sequence comes from Protopterus annectens, assembly GCF_019279795.1. Lineage (NCBI taxonomy): Eukaryota > Metazoa > Chordata > Ceratodontiformes > Protopteridae > Protopterus > Protopterus annectens. Next base: position 1,416,021,651 of record NC_056731.1, read on the forward strand.
TGCAGCTGTTTCCGCAGGATCTTATTGTGTAGCATGGCACATACTATGAAGATGTGGTCACACGTTCCTGGAGAGTACTGCAAGGCTCCACCAGATATGTCCAAGCCTCGGAATCCTGATTTCAGCATCCCAAACACATGCTCTATGATGATTCTGGTTTCTGCGTGTGCCTCATTATGGCTTTCTTGCATGGCTGTTTGTGCATTTCTGATCGGAGTCATCATCCACGGTTCCAGTGCAAAGCCAGCATCCCCCACCAGGTGGCCATATGGGATGTTCCCCCCGGCAAATACCTGATACAGCTGTGAGGCATGCCAGATGTGGGAGTCGTGATAGCTTCCAGGGCTGCCAGCACACACATCCATGATAATGCCCTGGGCATTGCACACGACCTGGCAGTTGATGGAGGGGAATCTCTTGTGGTTTATGTAGCGCCTACCCTGCTCACCGGGTGGTGACTTGATGTGTATGTGCGTGCAGTCTATTGCACCCAGTACCTCTGGGTAGTCTGCCACACGGTGGAAGAGATGCATATTGCTGGCCAACTCCTCCTGCGTTTGGGGGAAGTATATGTACTCACTGGCATGTGGTAACATGGCATCCAGGAACTGGTGGAGTACCCTGGATGCTGATGCCTGTGAAATCCCCATGATATCCCCAGTTGGCCTTTGGAAGGTACCTGTGGCTAGTATTCTCAAGCTTACACATACCTTCGTGTCCACTGGGATGGGTTCCCCTCTGTTACTTCTGGCTCTGAGGCATGGCCGGCACAGCTCAACAAGTTGCTGTATGATGTCCCTGTCCACCCTGTAATGCTCTGCTATCTCCAGATCATGTAGCCCCTGGTAGGTTACCCTGGGTCTGAACACTCTTCTCCTCCTCCGGTACCTGAGATGGTTGTCAGCATCATCATCCACTCCACCGTCAGTCTCCAACACATGCTGGTGAATCAAAGCTATGGTGGCCCCTAACATATACATATTAAAAGTTCCCCATCTGTATACACTAATGGTGCAGAGTGTCTGGGAATACACAAGCGTGTGTGTGGGGCTTTCACACCTTATACTATTGTGTAATGGATGATGCTGGTGTAATTTTGTGTGTCTGTGCTATTCCATCTGCAGGGTATCTTAATTATTGGTTTTACAGCAGGTACTGCTATTGTGGGGCCTTTGGTGTTGACTTACGCTTGTCTGCCATGATTCATCTATTGCCCTTTACTTCTATTTTCAATCCGATTCCCCTCCCATTGTCAGGCATGCATCCAGTTGCTGCCTTTTTTGTTTTATGCTTCCACAACCCAGGATTGTGTTGGGAAATGTGTTATGTAGCTGATCTTCTGCAAGTTTGCTTTGTTCTGCTGTGACAGTTCTCTTTTCTTTACTGTATGGCACCTCCCCATTCCTGTTCTGCAGGTAGCTGCTAGCAGCTTTGTTAGCTGTTGTCTATGGCCCACTGTGAGTTTCTAGGTGTTAATTACTCATTTGTACTCCAATTACCATGCTGCAGCATTTCCTTATTGTCTTCCCATATCCTTCCTGTTTCAGCTGTGTTGCGCACCACGCACAGATGTTTACCGGGTTTCGTGCGCGTTTTCATCCACGTTCACATGAACTTTTGGTTACCTTGTGTGCTCTCAGCTAAGCAAAGCTATGGCTACTTCCACACCCCTATCCTGCGGCTTTGCTTAGCAACACGCAACACTGATTAGCAATGATCCAATGTGCTTACAGCTATGGTGGCGCGCCCCTCTCTTGATGTCATGTTTACCTCCAGGCCACTCCTTGGTGTTGTACCGATATGCCGTGTGGTACATCCTTACGCCGGCGGGGCATTTGCGATTCAGTATTACTTCACTCATTTGCATGACATTGACGGCTAATTCCTAGTTACTGCATGGAACACTGTCACAGACCCTTAGCAACCCTTGCACCATGGTTGTGGTGTAGCATGCATGCCACTGACTATTATGGGGATATCATGAATTGCGTTACATTACAGTTTTATGACATCTAAATATATTTTCCTTGTGATCCCGTTTGCGCACTGATGCACTGCAGTTTTACTTTGCGTTGGTGTGGCCATGACATTAAATGTTATTTTGTATATGTTGTGCAGGTTGTTTTATGCCATTGGCTATATATTTAGCCATTGGCATATATTAACATTATAATATGTAAGTTTGGTCCGCTTTCATGGCTCCGATTGTATGTTTGACAAAATGTAAACCTTTTTTTTTTGGTTTACATTTCTACATGCTTATGCTACACCTGCACCACTTCATGAAATGCTATATACCTTCATTTGCATGCTACACTGCTGCACATGGGGTAATTAGCATACATGCACCGGGAGCTGTGCAGCTCTGGTGTACTCTGGTAGTGCACATGGAAACAGCTCTTACTTGAATTGCTCGGCGGCCATATTTGGCACTAGATCGCCAATGCTACTCTGGCGCATGACGCAAGCTTCATGAATACCGGGGTGTGTATATCTCAGACTTCTGATTATAATAAACAATGATGGGCAAATTAATTTATTTCACATTGTTTTGTATAAACATGCAGTAGCTAACCATAACAAAACTATTCCCACCAGAAATAATGGGGGCCAAAGGCACAAAGTCAAGGATAAAGTTTATATATTGCTCTGATATACAGTGGATATAAAAAGTTCACACACCCCTGTTAAAATGCCATGTTTTTGTGATATAAAAAAATGAGACCACAATAAATCATTTCAAAACTTTTCCCACCTTTAATGTGACCTATAATCTGTACAATTCAGTTGAAAAACAAACAAATCTGTATAAATAAAAAATGTATAATAAGCTGTTTGCTTAAGTGTGCATACCCTTAAACTAATTCTTTGTTGAAGTACCTTTTGATTTAATTACACCATTCAGTCTTCTTGGGTACACACCTGCCATCAATTAAAGAGACTCTGATTAACCCTAAATAAAGTTCAGCTGTCCTTGTAGGATTTTTCTGACGTACTCAGTTGCCTGGTACAGCAAAATCCATGGTTCGCAGAGAGCTTACAAAGCATCATAGGGATCTCATTGTTGAAAGGTATCAGTCAGGAGAATGGAACAAAAAAACTTCCACAGCATTGGATATACCATGGAACACAGTGAAGACAGTCATCAACAAGTGGAGAAAATATGGGACAACAGTGACATTGCAAAGAACTGGACGTCCCTCCAAAATTGATAAAAAGACAAGCCCCCGGATTCACGAATCCTCCGTGTAAGACTTAATAAGTCTTACTCGGAGGCTGCAGTTGAATGGTATGACGTCAGCGTGCCATGAATATGCATGAGGGCAGGCTGACTCAACCGTAAGTCTTACACGGACCGTGTAAGAAAGCAGGGGGTGTGTCTGACTGCCGAGCAGTCTAAATGTCCACACCCCTGCAAGTGTTTTAAAAGTAAAAAAAGCAAATACACAAGAGCGAGTCCGCTCAAATGTCCCTGCACCCAACACCACACTCCCTGATATTGTAAACCCCTATCACAGTTCTAAAACACAAAACATTAAATTTATTTTTTTAAATTCCCAAAATAGCTGCCCGTATTTGCGTGTGTGTGCGCTGGTGTGCCCATTGCTTAGCTAGAGTTAGCAATTTTGACATGGCAGAGCATAAGAAAGAATGTTTATGCAAATCACACCAAATAGAAATAACGTAATGGTAGAGCGTTTGCACAAAGAAGAGGCATTCACGGTTTGAGTCCTACCACTCCCCTTTGTATTTATTTTTTAAATCTGTATATGAAATAATACCTGACAAATATGTTTAAACATTACTAAAAAGCAGTGAAATGGACAATGTATCAGTGAACAAAATAAATATTTAAAGGATCCTGATATAAAATTGCCTGCAGTTAAGCAGTGCTTCACTCAGCACAATAGAGTTGCCCATAGTTTAATAGCGCTACACCTAGCACAATAGAGTTGCCCATAGTTTAATAGCGCTTCACCCAGCGCAATAGAGTTGCCCATAGTTTAATAACACTTTACCTGGTGCAATAGAGTTGCCCATAGTTCAATGGTGCTTTACGTAGCGCAATAGAGTTGCCCATAGTTCAATGGCGCTTTACCTAGCGCAATGTGTTTGGGTGGATGTGTGCGCCGCGCCAACCAGGGCACCATAGGGCACTGAGGAGCAATGTAGAGCAAAGTTGCTTAAATGCAGCCACACCCCCTAGCCTGTCTGGATAGTATGAAAATAAAATGAATGACAAGGTTCAAACCCAGGACTCTGTGCATCACAAGCAAAGTACAGAACCACTAAGCCATGACAACATAGGGGAAACAGCCACTATTAACATTCATATACTTACGAATGGTAGTTTAACCATTACTAAGCAGGTCTGCAGTCAGCCGAGAATTTTACAAAATGGCCAATCACAAAAAAGTGTGGGAAATGCGGCATATTTAAGCCCCACAGGTGGGAATACATGCCATAACTGATTGTAGCTCACATCTGCAGTTAGAATGTCTGGTGTCGGAGAGGGAACACGCTTCCGAGCGCAACGTTGGGGCATCAAGGAGTCCAAATACATGGTTTGACTCCTTGTCCACCGTCACAAGTCAGGAGTCCTGCAGGGCCAGTTCCAAGGGACGGATTACAAGGCAGAGGCTTGGAACCAGTTAGCTTGTGACCTCACCAGTGCCACAGGCGTTCCTCAGACTGGTGAGCAGGTCCGTCACCACCATGCAGACCTGAAGAGACGAAAGCAGGACCACCTGAACCAATGGATACAGGAGGCCCGTGGGATGCGGGATGCCCCATAACTGAGTATGTAGTCATGGAATGCAGTATGCAAGAATTGATAATGGAGTATGTATAATGGATAGGTATGTCTCAATATCCCTTCATTTACTTTACAGCTGTAGGTGACCGTGCTACGAATCAGCAAGCCTATGCTGATAGGCTGCTAAGGCTGTGCCACCAGGCAGGTTAGTGATTATTCTGCATGTATTGTTATATAAAATATGAGAGAGAGCATGAAAGAAAGTGTTGTAGTCCAATAATACAGCCATAAAATTGCCTGAATAAGTCCTCTGCATGTACTGTCAAATAAAAATGTCAGAGAGGCAGAAAAAGAGTGTAGTAACCCATTAAGAAAGGTAACATATGTCTGGAATAATATCTTTCCAGGCACTGTCATATAAAATAAGTGAGTGAGCCTGAAAAAAGATTGTTCTAACCTATTAATAAAGGTATAATATGTCTTGAACATGCCTGTCATATACACCGTTAAAACAAATAAAGGAGTGAGCCTGTGGAAAAGTGTGTAATGTCATTAATAAAGGTCTAAAACCCAGAGTGTGTCTGTGTCACAGAGTCTGAAATGTTGTTTACCCTTGCATTATACAAACAGTACTGTTTGAAAAGGTGCTGGCAACCCAGAGTTGTGCAGTCCCATATAAAGTGGGTGATGGAAGTGCTAGTAGCTGAGAAACATATATACAGTCCACAACAGTCAGTTACTGGCTGGCATGAATAAGTAAACATGGCACACGTGTAGCATGTTATTTTTTCCCCAGAAATGTGAGTGTGTGTCAAGAAATGCAGGGTTCTGTACAAATCAAAGTGTAAATGTCATGTGAAAACATCCCAGATATGTAGATAAAGAAATATAAATGCAATCAAGAAATATGTAGCAGTAACATCTGCATCCTGGACAGTTAGTATGTCAGATATAGGTCAGGCATATATTGAACTAGCCAAACCCATTACACAACCTAATGTATGGTGGCAAGTGTAATAATACAGGTAGGGGATATACGCTTGCAGTCACTAGGAATGTAGTGTAGACTAAAAGGTCATTATAAGATGTTAACCAAGGTTTTTTCTACACCCTACTGTATGTGCATAAACCATGCAATTCCACACCTCAATGGGTATGTGTAATCTTAAATATTTGTTGGGACATATGTCCTATTGTTCTATAAATATTTGCATTCACGTTGATGCATGTGCCCTGTTTAAACACCACAATCATGGTGGCCTGTTGCTACCAAACATCCCTGCATGCTGTTGGAATAACCACTGCGGTTCAATATATGCATGTGTTATGCTTGCTGTTCAACTGTTGTACCCTTGGTGTGTTGGGTTAATGGGAATATTATTGCATGCTGTTACAACTAATCTGGAATGCTGTTTTGCTTATGTTGTAATTAAACACACCTAATCACAGAACGTATGGGAAGGCCGGTCCCAGCGGACCCACCTGTCCCTCCTCAGCTGGCGAGTGCACCTGGCACCAGCAGGTCCGGTGCCCAGCCCCGTCTCACCTCCTCCATTGGTCCTGTGGCACCTTTGGGTGGAAACGCTGCAGGGGATGGGGCTCATCCCCACCATGCAGGCGTGGGCAGAGAAGTGCCACCTGTCACCCTTTGAAGGGTCAGGGCTGTGGTGCGTAGGGAGATCCAGCGTTCAGTCGCTGATCCCCTACGCCAGCTTGAGGCAAGAGTGGCGGGTCTCACGGGTGAGCCTGCCTGTCCTACGCAGCCCCTAGCACAGCCACCCTCGGGGCTGTGAAGGTTCAGTGGTGACTGCCCATGGGTGGAGATCTCAGTTCCACTGTTACCATCTGTGGGCTCATGGGCTTGCGATTTCCAGGCATCCGACCCCGTCAATTGTGTTCACCCACCCCATGTGTCATACACCGCCCCTGTATGCGTCTTGTCTGTCTTGTCTGTTTACCTTCCTAAACTACCTCCCCGGACATACCTACTTCCTGTACCTCACTTCCCACTCTCACCTGAAAAAAAAAAAGGGCAATCTGTACCCACAAAAAAATTACGTCCCATGCATAGTTGCCCATCAGACAAACATGTAAGCTGATAATTAGAATTGGCAGTACAACATACTTTGTTGTCCTCACCCCTCTCCCAGGGGTGGAAGGTTTCAAATTTCACTCCAAATTCATTGTATATGCACAGCTGTTGCTGTTAAAGAAATGGGCAGCTATGGGCCATCCCTACACCCGTCCTGCACATCCCGAGCTTGTTTACCTACTGTGTGTCCCTCTTTGTGCCCCCTTTTTCACCACTTTCCTATCTCCCCATTTTCTTTTCTTTAAAAGAAATTAGCATGGGGGTTAGCGGGAGTAAGCACTTTTAAGCAGTAGTAAGCAGGATTAAGTGAGTGTGCGCATGTGTACGCTTAGCTAAGCATCGCGCAAACCCGCTTACAACTGCTTAAAATTGCCTTATCACTCTATGGCAGGGCCCTTGTTCTGCTGAGCAGCAAAAGAAAAAACCTCTGCCAGTCTCGAACCCCAGACCATTGACACAATAGACTGTATGAATTACCACTAAGCCACAGCAGATATACAAGTAACCTGGTTCTGAAATAAATATATCATGCATTACAATGAGGGAATGTAAATGGAAATTAGGAATGGTATAACACAAATCCTTTTCTGTGGGTCTTTACCAGCAGTGGTTGTGGAATTGCATGACATGACTGTGAAAGGAGAACCAGCCATCCTAGCAGGGATTAATGTTACAGTAGCACCTTACAAACACCACACAGTATCAGACCAGGATTAATACTGGCCACAGGAATACAGTGCAGTAACCACATTTGTATGGCAGTTAATTGTGTAAGTGAGAAAAAAGTACATACTCCCGTGCATCCTGTGTTAGCATTTGGAGGGGTGCGTACATGTCTACACTGAGATGTGTATACTGGAAGCAGCAACATTCCGGTTTGAGTACAACATGCATATAACTGGCTACAACCCTAGCATCAGATAAGAGACATATACCAACCTTCAGACTGACACAACGGTATCCAGAGCAAACAAGCATGGGCCCCACCTTGGAAATCTGAAAGGGCTATGCCTACCTAACCTAGCATTTTATAGCAGTGGGCTGCAATCAAAGTGAGTAATGCAATCCCCAAACAGCAGGCTGCATGCAATTACTGAATGGTGGACAGCAATTGATGCAGAGGCTGTCACATGCACAAGTGCAGATACCTAGAAAAGCAGGCTGTACCTGCAGTCCACACATGCAATTATATCATTGCAGATGCTGTGAGATAGAGAGTGAGAGAGAGAGAGACACGGACACAGTCACAGTCACAGACACAGACTGAGACAGAGACAGAGACAGAGACAGAACAGAACAGAGTGAGAAACAGAGACAGAAAGTTGAATATAGGGCGAAAACCAAACAAAAACACCAATAAAAAAAAAAAACTACAAAACCATAACACACGGAGCAGGGAAATGCTAAGGTAAGGTATGTAACTCACACGTATGTGCTGGCATGTTGTAGATGTTCCTGAAGAGTACTCTACACACTGCAAATCATCCATGTGTGGTAGCAGTATATATCTATCTGTATCTGCAGATGTGCATAGGGCAAGGGACATACTGCAACAGTTAGTGAAGGGTGGACAGATATCTGTCAGTGAAGGTTGATATGTGCATATATCCATGTAGGTCATAGTGTGTGGCTTAGAAAACAGCATGCAGTGTGCAGGAGTGGCCGTAGGTCAACTGGTGCCCTAGGCAAAAGGGCTCCACGGTGCCCCCTACCACACTTCCTGGTGCCCCCATCCTTGTCTTACTACACCACATAAATAGTGGAAAAGCACCCCTGATAGAGCGGTGCCCTAGGCGGACGCCCAGTTGGCCTATGCCTAAGGCCAGCTATGGTAGTGTTGATATATGTCATGTGGTGGTTAAATGCTGTGGGACAGATTTGTCAGATCTTCTGTGTTACAGCCAGTGAGGCCTGCTAATGCTACAAGGGCTGAGGACACCCACATGCATTCTGCACAACACTGTGCAATTTAATCACATACCTGTACATCCCACAACTGTTGCATAAGTTATATCCCCACCATGAAATGTGGACTGTACATGTGCCTATATGTACATCCATGTGTACAGCAATGGATGTGTACATGTATGTGTATAGATATGCATGTATATATATATATATATATATATATATATATATATATATATATATATATATATATATATATATATATACAGTGAGAGAGAGACAGAGAGACACAGGTCCATATGTACCGCAACAGGTGTGTGGTGACCAAGGCATGGAATGTAGACAAGTGTTGATACTGCAGTGCCATTCCACCTTCCCAAAACAGTGTACCCATTAACTACCACAAAGGTAGAGATCTACCTAACAGTGAAGGTGCGATAAGGGAACATGGGACACAGGTGGACAGTAGCCTCCGCATTGATGAAGACAGTGCCACACTACACCTGTAATCTGTCTGTGGGGTATGTGTCATGACAACAGGTGTGTCAGCTATGGAAGTATAGGGTAGAGTTCCCCTCTACTCATCACAATGCCTGTGTGGTATGTACTTCCCATGACAACTACACCAGGTGAACAGGCCAAAGACAGACCCCCCCCATAGGGTAATACTGGCTGCAAACAGATGCCCTATGCAGACTGACTCACAAAACCACAAGTACACTGTATTGCATACTGGCCACACAGAGGTGACCTCTGCCGGACATACAGAGGTATGTCACACCCATAGCTGGGTGACAACCACCATGGCAACATATCACAATCCCTCCAGGATACACGCTCCAGGGCCCTAAACCTTGTCAGCTCACTAAACGGCACATGCTGGAGGGATAGGTTCCCATCTCAGAGATATGCCATACACCGGAATAGACCACATAGCAATAGCAGACAAGGCTCATCCTTAGCAGTTGTTATAAATACCCCTGATGATTGTGTGGGAGATTGGTAATACACCCCAGGAAACACCTCTGTGGTTCATGTTGGCAGGGGCAAGTGAAATCAAAGTACATGTGTGTCAAAGGCCAGGGTAGCATATGGCTAGGCTGCCATAGGCCCTAGGGCCAATAGCATATTAACTACCTATGACACTATGCACTCACACATGTACTTAATGCAATAGCTGCTATGCGAGGTTGCATAAGTGTAACGCTGAATGTGTGCAAGGTCTGTAAAGGTGTGATAGCTTAGTGTGATGTTGTATCTGACATGGTAGTGCCTATCCTAGCTGTGAGGACAGCAACTGATGTGTAATGTACTGTTACTCAGACATAGTAGTATGGCAGATGATATGATGTAGTTCTCCGTTGACGAATCTCTCACTGTAGGCTAAAGCAATATATGTATGCTTAGTGAGTGGTACTGCTGGTGAATCCCTCACCAATATGAACTGTAGTACTACCTGAAGCTGTAGGCCTAATCAGCACAGTATGGTGTGTGTTCACATTGCTTGGAAACACTGTCATGTGTGTTTCCTGTAGTCTCCACAGAGGACAGAATGCAGACATAAGGGTGTGTAAGTAGTGGCACACAGTACCGTATGGTACACAGTAATGCTCATCTGTGTTGGCATACAGTGGTGCGTTGTATGTTTGCCTGATGTGTGTGATTATGCCTGTACAATGGCTGCAGTCATATGTGTGTTACAGGGTAAATGTGTGCATCCAGCAACATATATAGTCTGTTACAGCAGTATGCCACCTATAGTAACAACTGGACACATCTGTTAGGCAGGGCTATGGCATCAATGACTAGGGTGGATGATTGGTACTACTGTACCTGTACTATACATCCATTGCAATGGATGACATACCTGTTCGTGCATCGGTGTGATATACACCCCTGTCTTGAGGTTGTGCAATGTGTCCCAAACAGTGTGTTGGGTACTGTTGTATAGTGGTGTGATATATAGAGTCTGCCAGGCAGTGTTAGTTAGTTGTGGCCTGAGAACCAATAAGTGGTATTGAATGTGTGTAACCTCTGACAGACAATAGAATGGTATATATGGCAGTAAAGTGATATCTGTGAGTAGAGGTGTAAAGTGTGACACAGGACACTCTCACACATATTGTTCATATCTTTTTCATCCAGATGGCCCACCACCACAACCCAGTGTAAACAGCAGATGAGGAAGAGGTGATACTCGACAGTCTATTGCAGCGGTACACAATGCTCTTCTCCAGAAGCAGCCAGCACCAGAAGGAGTGGACTGCACTGTGGCAGGAACTTGTTAGTTGGGTAAATGACATAAGCATGCATAACTGGACATATGAGCAGGTACGCCATCACTGCAGTGATTTAATTAAACAAGTCCGGTGGCGTGCGTCTGATATCCAAAGACAGCAGCTTGCCACAGGTGGAGGGGTGGCCATTCACCCCCCCCTCACCAGAGTGGAGGAGCTGCTCCTAAGCGTGGTGGCTCCTGGACAACAGCTACATCAACCACTGACATGTGTTGTAATAGAGGCCGGAGCCACCCAGCACATCCACCTGGAGCAAGCAGGTAACATGCCCAATCTGTAGACTACAGTTAACTGTATTGTTAGATTATGTGTACGTGAGATGTGTACTGTGTGTTTAGCAGTTCAGCTGCCTAGTGTTGTGCAATACGGATAGTTTGAATAATATCCCTACACCTGTGACTGCTGACTGTTGTTGTACTGCAGTTTAGCATACCCACTGTAGCAATGCCACAGTTGTGGCCACTGACAAACCCTCTCGTATTCTTGTAGGTCCCTCTGGTGTGATGGCAGGGCAGCCGATCCATGCTGGTGAGTGTGTTATACCTGCAATGTTGGTAATGAAATATGCATGTCATAGGTGAGGTGTAGGCCATGTACACGTAACACACCTACACATAATGCATGCCGTGCATGTTTGCTGTGAGACGTTGCACAGCTCAGTAATGTCAGTAGTTGCCTCAATGACATGCAATACACAGAGCATGACACACAGTTGTGGCAACCCCGTACTGCACATTGGATAGGCATAGTTGCAACACCTGTACACAACATAACACATTTATCACATGCAGTACACAAATGTTGTGCTACATATGGCATAACCACAAACCCGCTGTAAGGTCACACTTCACTATCCCACATGTCATCCACACACACATAACATACCTCAGGGGTAGAGGCCTATCATGGGGCTTTGCAACACTCTTCAACACATAACACAGTCATGTGAGGCAATGCTCCCTACTGGGCACCTCATACACCCATGTACAAAGTGGCTGTGTAATAGTGAACATATCCACGGCACTGCATTTCAGGTACAACATGCTAGGCGGTGGTCTGTCACACAGTAGTAGCCGTGAGTGACCACAAGATGCATGATGATGATGATGGCGCATGGTACTACACCCCATCCGGTTACAGTGACCACAGTACTACACATAGCAGTCTTTGCTGTGCACCTCATTGTTCTGTGTGTGCAAACATATGCACCTATACACACCATGCATAGCATGTTGTGTGCGTGCTTACATATGCTAGTATACAGATTCTGCGCATCAGTCGCCATCTGTACAAAGAGTCACATATATGTCCTAGAATGCTATTGGGTGTATAGGTCACATGACACACATTGGGTATGTGTGGTGTTTAATGTTGCAGTCGTGTAGCATGCCATGTCATGGCTGGCACTGACATATCTGCAATATGTCCCACACTCACCATAACCACTGTACAATGTCCATGTCGAGCATTGGGATTCCTTCACATCTACATGCACCGCTCATCCCATGTCCGTACATTGCATGCATTTGCTACACCTGTGCCCACTATTATGTGCTATGGACACAGACACTGTCATCAGACATGGCAATCTATGTGTCACACAGATAACACATGCAGCCATGGTATGTATACCATTGAGTGATGGTGCATATGACATTGCAGAGCAGATAATACTTGCACAGCAATGTTGTGTCCATGTACACACTCTGTTCCAGGGTGTACCCAATCACTGAACAACTACACATATGCATCAAAGCCATGTATAATGTCATTAGATAGGGCTGTCTACACTTGCACTGCATGGTCTTGAGCAACACATATTCTGCATGCTAACACATGTGTGGTGACTGTTTGCCTTGTGATACTGTCACCCACCATCACCCACTATTGTGTATGTGTTGGATTGCTGGTGTGTGTGTGTGTGTGTGTGTGTGTGTGTGTGTGTGTGTGTGTGTGTGTATGTGCTGTGGTGAGCAGTGTATTTATGTGCATGTGTTCATGTGTGCATGTGTGCATGTGTGCATGTGTTCATGTGTGCATGTGTGCATGTGTGCATGTGTTTATGTGTGCATGTGTGCTAACATCACGTACAGATTGTAAAGTGTGTTTCCTGTCTTCCTTCCACAGGTGCTGAGTTAGGGGTGGCTGAATGCAGCAGGGAACCTGATGTCACCTCCACTAATAGTGGAGATGATGAGACATGTATTGTGGCACAGGAAGGTCTGACAGGGTCTGTCATTGGTCCACCAATCGACACTACACAGCGGTCAACCCCATCTATGTGCACACTCATACTGCCAATACATCCCTCGTCACCAATGGCCTTAGCTGAGGGACAGCATACAGTTGGCATTGACCAGGAGAGTGTGGTACCTAAGGCACATGCATCCCCTCACAGCAGCCATAGCCAGATTACTGGAATGGTACCACATAGGCAGAAGTCCAGGGGTTCTCAGGGGAGCACCACTGGTTATATTGCCCCTGGCAGACTTGCCCCCAGAGGTATTACAACCTCCAGTATTTTCTGGGCTGTAATGCAGGCACAGGCACATATGGAACGGTACACCCAAAAGGGACTAAGGGCACAGAGGGCCCATTATACAGCTATCAATGACAGCATCTGTGACCTTGCCGGTGCCATCCGGAATTACACCGAGGTCATTGATAGCCATTGGCGGGAGACATTAGATGTCCTCCACAATGTGTTAGCCATGAGCCAGGACCATGCAGGACAGATGAGAAGTGGACGCGGACACATGCCAGCAACAGCATCAGCTGACACGTCGTAGATGGACCACGGATCACAGCCACTCCTGTAGTGGCAGTACCAGCCCTAGCAATGCTGGGGCTGGCCTGTCCTTTGACCATCCTACTAGACCACATGCACATGGCACTGGCCAGTCCCAGTCATCATACCTCTGCCTCTGATGACAGCACCCAGTCAGGGTTGGTACCTGATACTGCCCGTAGCACCCCTGCTAGGCACAGGTACTGTGTCCGTGGCCAGAGACAGTGATCTGTATGGCCTAGCAGGTACAGTCTGTGGCTGTCCCACAACCACCTGTATATGGCAGCCACATGGTGGAGTTGTGTGCATGCAGACACACACACATTTACCATACAACTAGGGCTCACACATACACACACACATTACATCAACATTGGCCCTTGCAGTACTGTTGTCCCTCTCACACACACACACACACACACACACACACACACACACACACACACACACACAGACATGCCGATTGGATGGGTCACTGTCGGGCTCTGGCAAACCTACAACACACCCTGTGCATATGATGACACCTGTGCCACCTCCTGTCATCTGTAACATTGATGCAGGAACTGGCTAACATGGTTCTGATGCACAGGGTGACATTATAACAGTGTAGCGATAGTAGCAAGTTGACAATAGGAAAGTGTAATGATATCCTTGTAGGTATACCTGAGCAGGCATTATGCATCACAGCTGTGATAGTCAGTGTAGCATTGTTTACACCAGTGTTAGTCCTGAGTATGTAATGTCCACCCATGTGATACTTGGCTGAAGTGTACAGTGTTGCCAGCATGTGTTAGTGAGTGGACAGTACGTGTGTGATGTGTGCATTACAAATTAGTGGGTGCACATCTGTGAACATGGTGTGTGCACACTGTCTGCATGTATGTGCATATTGGACACGTGGAATGTGCGACATACCCTGTTCTACACATTGTTAATATCTCATGGTATCTTTCGATGGCCAGTATGCATTCTACTACAGATATGTACTAACATGGGTACACGTGTGTATGACATGGGTTGGCACTATACTGTGGATGATACTGTTGATATCTGTCAATGATCTGCAGTCTGGTAGTATACACCATCTCAACAGCATGACTATAACCAATCATTAGATTATGTCCTGACAAATGACTCACAGTTGTAGGGAACTCAGTAACAGTTGGATCCATCCAGTAATATACAATAACAGTAACCAATGGTATTGACCGCCACACATTCCTGGGACCACACCTGTGTGGCATATAGCCCTCTTAGGTACATGCAAATACACTAGGGATATGTCCATCAACATCTGGAAATGCATGCATTGGCCTACACTGCATTCCCTGGATGGGACACATATCCTACACAAGGGTATCATACAGACAGATACCCGTTGTTCAATACATGCTGTATAGCAGTAAGCCGTCTATGGCATATTCATCCACATTTACTATGCATACTATCCCGACAGTACCACATAGGTGGTAGCCCTCAACATGTATGTTGGGTACCAATGTGTACAGACAGACACGTGTTATGTCATCTGTCCCTTGGTATCCACATATCCATAGGTATTGTGGGGTCCCTCGGTGTTTCACATAACACATTAAGGGCCCGCATGCATATCCACAGGGCTGGTGTACACCTATAATGACTGTCCATTATTGCCAGTCGTTGTTGTGTATGAACATGTCTGACATATACCCCGGCAATTACCCTCACTCACAGTACTCTATAGTACGTGTCATGGGTGTGTGTGGCAGAGATGTCCTTGGCCACGGATCACTACATTGGCTGGGCTTGACACAGACTTACATATGTGACCTATGATTTGTGAAGCAGTGGCACAATCTGTTTTAGGTTACAAATGTATTCACGTCGTATGCAGGCTTCACACCTATGTACTGATTGAGGTCACATGTACACATATTTATTTGACACACAGATACCCGATGTGTGCAATGCACATACTGTTTGAAACATATGTCATACCGTAGTAAAAGCAAAATCCACACTGCATTGACCACCTGTGGCACACACACACACACTTGGCATTTGCAGGACTCAAACCCCTACCTAACTATGTTATGATACTAAAGAGAAATGTATTAACACGGTGCGCTATATGCATTACTGGGTGGTTTATGTTCTCCTTGAATATTTGTAGGATGCTGACATCATCAGACTTTCCAAAGAGGGATGTACCTCTTTTAATTTGTTTTCCCAGTCTCCAAAAAGGTTACTCCTCACAAAGGAAACCACACACATACACTTGGCGTTTGCAGGACTCAAACCCTTACCTAACTATGTTATGATATTAGAAAGATACGCATTAACACAGCGTGCTATATGCATTACTGGATGGCTTATGTTCTCCTTGAATATTTGTAGGATGCTGACATCATCAGACTTTCCAAAGAGGGATGTACCTCTTTTAATGTGTTTTCCCATTTTTCCAGTGTCCAAAAAGGCTACTTCTCTCAAAGGACACCACACACATACACACACTTGGCGTTTGCAGGACTCAAACCCCTACTTAACTATGTTATGATACTAGAGAGATACGCATTAACACGGCATGCTATATGCCTTACTGGGTGATTTCTGTTCTCCTGGTATATTTGTAGGATGATGACATCATCAGAATGGACATGGTAATGTGTGTACACATTGTTTTGCAATCCCAGGAATGATCCATGTAGGTTGGCAGGTATCAACAGCTTGTACAGACCCCCGTGAGTCTCACCTTGTGTGATCTATCTGTGGACACACTGACATCCCTTCATATGTCAACACATATCTATGCACAGATTGTTGATTTTGTGGATACGACATGTGTCTGTGATGTTAATGAAGAGCTGTTCAAAGTCTATGTGGGACATGTGTAGCTCTGTTCCATGATGTATGTCCTGGGTGACTACCTTGCAGATGGTGTAGCATGCTTGGGAATCATGATCTGCACATGAACATACCACAGTTGGTAGGGTTGTGTGTTTGTCGGTTTCCAATAGCTCTGTTTATCATGTCTGCCATGATGCACTCCATGGCATTGCAGATCAGACTTTATAGGCTTACTGGACTATACTTCCCATGGTGTGTTGTGCACCCACACATGTGGGGAGTGCCTTATGTTGCTGTAACACATTCGATGGTTCCAGGTCCTGTGGAGTGGGTGAGGCTCAACAGACTGTTCAGGTGCAGGGTCTGTTTGTTCTGTAGTGCATGCATGACACATATTGGGAAACAATGTAATCCAATTGCTGCCATGCTTTTGGCTTTGGGGGGAGCTGTTAAGCCATTCTACACATGATATCTCCTGGTATGATGTCAGGGACTATCGTCTGTGGGAGGTGGGTATGTATACATGGGCCTGTCTGATAGGATATTGGCAATGTCAGTAAGGTACAGTTGTCCCTGACTCAGCACATATATGCGTGTACATTACTATTTATTACATAGCTGAAGGACATGTCATGATTCTCAGTCTGGACTCCTTCTCAGCTACTCTTTACAAAACACCAACAAACCTGAGCACTAATCCCGGTTATACTCTTTTACACACTTAACACCCTACTGATCCTTTGTACTCAGGCTACAGAGTATGTCATCATAATACACTGGCATGTCCAGGGGTCGGTTTAATGTGTACTCTCCAGTCCAGCTAGTGAATATTGTGGTTATGACACAATGTCACATCTGCCTCATGTACACAGACAACCCTCTCCTCCTCACATCACACTCACATATATGTGGGAGATGCAACAATATTGACATACAGGACACTGAGCTCTCTCGACCCATGACTGGCATAGTCTATCAGGTGGTGAGGGTGACCACACACACCACATATCAGTCTCACATACACCGATAGTGACAGCACACAAACCACATTATCACACATACACATATTCGGAGGCTCTACATACACTCTGCCTAAGCAGCAGAGATCTCCACAGCAGACACACATACAACTGCTACCTCACTACAATGCCCACATGTCACACAGTTCACAATGTCAGTGTGCCACACAGTCACTGCCCTTTGGGCTAAACAACACACCTGATACACTTGTTATAGGTGACACTTAATGTCAAACACACTGTCGTCCCACTCACCAGGCCAAACAAGGGAATAGTCACTTTGAGCTGTCTCTCAGGTGCCAGGATCCGCCACATAACACATGCACTCAGGTCACTCCAAAGCAAGTTCAGGACTGGCTCCATCATTGTCCAAGCTGGTGCGTACAACCTCAGATGTTCCTCCCTGGACTACATGACATGAAACATAGAGGAACTCTGTGATCATGTAGCCCAGCCCAGTATTACCCTGACCTTGTCTAGCATCTTACACTCACCAAGTATGATGTCACAGTATACCAACACACTGATCACATTTAACAATTGGCTAACATATTGGTGTTATTCAAAGGGGATACAGTGTCTGTCACCCTGGGGTGACATGCTCAACATGGCACGTAGCTTCCCTATGGACAGCTTGCACCTGTCACCCTTGGACATTTGAATACTGGCTAGGGCACTTGCTGCCACCATAGTGCCTTATTTAAGCGGGGATCAAAAGACAGAACTACCTCCATAGACATTACAGAGTACACAACACTGAGGGTAATGCTGCTCAACACCAGATGTATTACCCTCAAATTGCGCCCACTCAGGAATCTCCTCAGTATGGAGGATAGCAATATCTGTGCACTAACAGACACATGGTTCAGGCTCCCACATGCACACCAGCACTACCAGGTTGTATTTCATACCATGCTTTCTGACCACATAACTTGGACTGGCCAACACAAATAGGGGGTGTATCCATATACATCACAGATACACATACCTCCAGGTTGGTTGGTAGCACTGCACAAAGCATCAAAGACCATACATATGCACCTAACATTGTGCAAATCAGCCTTTTGGTTTGTTGCCTGCTACAGACCACACTCCCCAACTCAGCAACCCCACTCAGCTTTCCTGGGAACATTGGACAATATGAAGGTCTCCCCAAGCACCATTATATTGGGTGACATCAAATACCCACACATTGACTGTGGATAGTACTCAGGCCACAACACCCTCGACCAACAGTTGCTACTATTTCTACACTCATATGCTATGGCACGACCGGTCACCACACCCACATGAGGGGACAACATATCGGACATGATCATCACCGACATGGGGACTCTATGTTCCACACCTGCGATATACCCCTCATTGCTAAGGGCAGAACATACTTTATCTCACTGGACATCCAGATCCCATCCCCACACCCTTCTTGGGTAATGTTGGTGAACTTCCCATAGGAAAACTTCACACTCCTCCAAACCACGGTGGTATCTTTCAGAGACCCTGGGTCAGTGGTAAGTATGGCTCAGACTGCTGTATCCTTTACATACACATTCTATGGACACCTAGTGGACCACATGGGTCGTTACATCCAAAATAACAACTGAATTCATTCCTGCAATGGCAGTGGACCTGTGTGGTAGACCCCAGCCATTCATACGCTTTACAACAAATGGAGGAAGCTACTACATGATAGAGCACAATCCCAGACAGGGAAGGCATCTGTGATCTGTACTAGCAGACAGCTACAATCACTTGGGTAATTGTCAGGCACGCTTCTAATGGACAATTGCACCAGACACGTCGGACACTCACAAGGCCTTCTTCAGTTGATTCAGGTACCTGGCTGGACACTCACTGATATGCTGTGTGTTACTGCATACTGACTAAACATACCCTGAACCGACTGACATTGCCATCATCCAGGCAAACAGGTTCAGTGCAGATGTGTCCCCCACATCCCCCCTAAGGTGGTACTGCCCATACCAACGGAGTGTAACCTCCCAGACATCACCATTAAACAGGTGAGTGCTGCCCTCCCGACAGCGGACAACACAGCATCAATGGGACCAGATGGTGTCCCAGCCTGTGTCGTACACAGCCTTCATGACAGACATAACACTCACATTACGTCACTGTTCAACATAAGAGTTACTGCAGCATATGTACCCACGGAATGGCATACAGCGATAGTGGTCCCGCTCCACTGAATACTGCCACAACAGACCACAGGCAATATCGGCCTAAAAGGCTAATTAGCCTGTTCTGCAAAGCTATGGGGTGTATTGTAATGGGACTCATGCACATAGACATGGGAAACCTACAGACACTGGGTCCTACACATTACAGCATTGTTGTGGGCAGATCTTGCCTGTTGGACCTGTTCATATTCTTTCAACAGTTACCAGGTCCATCAGTGTTGGGACAGTTGTCCACACAGCCTGTCTGGACCTTGCACAACCCTTCAACACAATACCCCGCTTGGCCATTATGCATAGGCTCCCCAGCATCAATATCGACACATATCTGACACGATGGATTGCTACCTGGATCAAGGATAGCACCCACATGCTCAGTGTTGCAGGTGCCATGTCTGACTATACACCAATTACACATGGCATCCCACAAGGCTCAGTCCTGGGACCTCTCTTGTTCAGTATATATTTGTGTGATGTACAGGCTATCACAGGAGGGTTATGGCTGCCCATGTTCGCAGATGACTGCAAACTGGGTGCCATAATCAGCTCTCCTGCTGGCACATGCATACTCATACAGGGTCTCACAGAGATAGGTTGAATGGTGCCTGAGCCATGGCCCACGGCTACATGCCATTAGTTGCATAGTCATCCCCTTTGAGGATGACAAAATGCCCACACATTACCACATAGGTTGTAATCCATTACATGCAGCAGTGGTTGTTATGGTTTTGGGGACACAACCTGTTCGTACTCTCGCCTTTGACAATCCTGTTGCCATAGTGGTATGTCTACATAGCCCACCATATCCCACATGGTTTCACATGTTGATCACGTGTGGTCATTGTGCCCCTATACTCTTCACGACCATGCTTGGTTACTATGCGACATTTGGGATGTACCTTACCTGACACCTGCAGCAACTGTAATGGCCACAAATGTTACTCATCGAGCAGATGTAGGGACTCACACAGATGCCCTGCACAGTTCCAATACAGTAACTCCAGCTATACTCAGTCACTTACCACCTACACGGATGTGTTGTGTGCCTGTAGTTGCAGGCAATATCTGACCCAGACTTACTGGACATGCTCCACCTCAGGATATCCGACTCCCTTGGAGCTACACACTCCAGGGACATATACCTCAGCACTTATGTTAAAAGGACATGCTGGGGGGACAGATTATTATCAGAAATCCTCCACTCACTCCGGAGTGTAGTCCCGGTTATGCATAGGCAGAGCCACCCACTGACCACCTACAGGTGACATCTTGACATGTGGATGGGTGATCACATGTTTACCCATGGGATATCTTCTGGGTCCCTGCTAGACAGAGGCACAATACACTCAACATGAATGGGCTATCTTGTGTGACCTACTATTCAGTGGCACAGTGTTCTGATTAGACTGGGTTGCAGAAGTCAAACACACTCTGGCTATGCTTGTACATGCCCTAGGGCAGATAGCCTTGTATCAACCTCTGAACCTATGATAATTTTCATGATGCACAATGTTTATTGCTGATACTGTTTGCAAGTTTTTATCATCTTTGCTTTCACATTTTCTATGAACCTCTTAGGTATCTGCAGAACATATTTGCTTATGGCAGGGTTCCACTATATTATTTACGTGTCTGTTGTCATATCAGTGTGTGCACAGGACAGATTGCTGGGTAGTGAGAGGTTCCTGGGTTAACACATGCAACTGCCTGCTATGTGTGGCCCAATGCTGTACTCCAACATGGCCTAAGTGTGTGAGCATGCCCAGTTCAGACTGCCAGTGTTCTGTTGCCTGACATTTGTCTCATGTATTCAAGTGTGTGAGCATGCCCAGTGTGACCTTTCAGTATGTTGCTGTCTGAGGTCCACTACATTTGTTGATGTATGTCTACATGTCCAATATTAACATTTGTACTGTGTGTGTTGAAAGTCAGGTTCTATTCTTACTGCAGGACTCACCTTTGTGTCATAACTCAACAGGGATTATGCTGTGCCTGCAGGGTTTCCATGAAATACTTTGCATAGACTTATCGACATTTCTTCATACAGGCTAACCACTGCAATACTGTCTTGGTTTAGTGGTTCAGTACTATGACTATAGTGCACAATATCCTGGGTTCGAGGCCCATCGCCGCTTATATTTTCATATTGAGCAGTCCGGACTGCTTAGGGGCCAGTGGAGCAAATATGAGCATGCTGGCTTTTGTTCAGCTATGCCCTACCTAGGCCCAGCTTGCCAACATTGCTCAATATTAACCATCATTGCTGGACATTGGCCAATATTACTCTACATTGACCACATTTGTAGTAGTTGGTGTGTGCGATTTTGTTTACATATACTTCATGATGGTAAATGCTGTTTAGCACTGCTTTATATTGCTTAACACATGGCAATCATGCCTCAGGTGTTGATACAGGGATGCCTATGTCAGATGCACATACTACACTTCCTATACATGTTTGAAAGCAGGTAGTGTCAACGTAGGCATCTCTTTTACTATATGTGCAGGTCAGAGAGAGGTATCATTTCCAGAGTTCCTACTGAGCCAGTGTATGTGCTATGCGTTGCCTCTTTGCCAAGGCCAAAGCATACTGGGCACGCCTCCTTCTGCCTATTGGGGCAGGCTCAGGTTGTTCCTCCTCCGAGTCACGCTCTGCCTGTGATGGCCTTGGCAATGGTGGGGGGCTGTTTGGCCCAGGCCTATGCTGGTCCTGCTGCAGCTGTTTTCGCAGAATCATATTATGTAGCATAGCACATACCATGACAATTTGGGTACATGTAGTTGGTGAGTACTGCAAGGCTCCACCAGATGTGTCCAGGCACTGGAACCATGACTTGGGCAGCCCAAACACATGCTCAATTACATTTAGTGTTTGTGCGTGTGCCTCATTATGGCATTCCTGTTCAGGTGTGTGTGCATTTCTGATGGGTGTCATTAGCCATGGCTCCAGTGCATAGCCAGCATCCCCCACTAGGTGACCATGTGGGATGTCCCCATTGGCAAATGTCTGGGACAGCTGCGTCAGATGCCAGATATGGGAATCATGGTAGCTTCCAGGGCAGCCAGCACACACATTCAGTATTATGCCCTGGGCATCACACATGACCTGGCAGTTGATGGAGGGGAAGCCCTTGCGGTTGAAGTAGACCCTACCCCGCTCACCTGCTGGTGCTTTGATGCGTATGTGTGTGCAGTCTATTGTACCCACTACCTCAGGGTATTCCGCTAGTTTCTGGAAGAGACGCATATTGCTAGCCAATACCTCACAGGAATTGGGGAAATATACATGATCACCGACATGTGCTGACATGGCATCCAGGAACTGGTGCAGTACCCTGGATGCTGATGTCTGTGATATCCCCATCATATCACCAGTTGGTCTCTGGAAGGTACCTGTTGCTAATATTCTTAGGCCAACACATACCTTAATTTCCACTGCGATGGGGTCCCCTCTGTTGGTTCTGTGTGTGAGGCGTGGCCTGCACAGCTCAACAATTTGCTGCAAGAGGTCTCTGTCCACTCTATAGTGCTCCACTATCTCCAGCTCATGTAGCTCCTGGTAGGTAACCCTGGGCCTGTACACTCTTCTCTGTCTCCTCACTGTGGGTTGTCCAGCAGCATTTGCATTATCACCACCCTCAGCATGTTGCATATGTCGCCTTATAACAGCAATGGTAGCCTCTAACATTTTTTGTCTCAGTGAAGCTTTTTCAGTTTTCACTTCTATTAGCTTACTGCAGTGTTTCAGTGTCTCTTAAGAGAAACATAATGAACTGTTGTTTGCAGAGTTTTAAGTGCTGGGCCGGGCTGGGCTAGTGTTCTGCCTGGGTAATTGCCTGTTCTGTTTGTTTTCACCTGCTAGTTCTGCTAGTACTCCCTGATAACTTCCACTATTTGGTGTGCTTCCTTTTTCCTTTCTGTTTCCTCAGGGGGGGAGCGCCGTGCACACAAGCACAAACACGTGCACAGCAGCTAACATGAGTGCACACATGCTTACATGGACTAAAACTTGCTTATTCTTGTTAAAACGCCCACACACCAGCGCAAACACGCTTACAACTGTTTACTCAGCCTTACATATGCTTACTCAAGCCTACACGCGCGTGCACACGGTTACACGCGCGCACACTGTCTTACTCGGGTTTACTGGCATGCACACGCATGCATGCATGCTCAGCAAGAAACTTTGGTGTTATCCACGGCATACACCTTCGATTTCTTGACTTTACCTGGCCTACCTGTTGACACACCTCTTTCACTATTATGTGAATGTAAGCTGACACATGACACTCTGCTCCAATGAGCTTCACTCCTTTCATACATACCCCCCTCGTGATGTCACCTATCTTCTACTTTGTTACTCCCCTTATCCTACTCCTACACTCCACTGACTGTGCTCATTTGCTAGGTAAACTTGTGATTCACTATCCTAACCCTCATTTGCATAGGATTGCCTACTAATGCTTAGTTACATCTCTTAGACTGAGCTTCCCCCCTTAGCAACCTCTACTTGGTGGCCATGTTGTCTTCACCCTGCCATTCCCTTGCATTGTAAATTCTTTTTAGCTATAAAATCTACATTTGTAGATCTTAATTATTAATTTTCTGCTTTTTAAGGCGCAGCGCATTTGCGCAGCGCTGCGCTACGGTTAAACCCCGGAGATCGGGATAAAAAAAGTTATTTTATTTTTAATTTGCATCCCTTCCCATTGCCAATGGCTGAATTTTTGGCCATTGGCATGCTTCCTCCTGTACATTCAGGCTTTATTTCCAGCTGACATGGCTCTGTTTTGCTATTTGCAGAACCGTACTCAGTTATCAACTGAGTATGTTTCTGCAAGTAACACTACTCCTACTCAGACAGGTTCGGGTTTCCTGGATCGCAAATTTACCTCATTTGCATAGCTTTCACCTGCAATTGAGGTAATTTGCATATCCCAGCCCTGTCCGTGTAGGACTAGTTTAGAGATCTCAGTTGCACGCCCCTACCAGCTGTTTCTCGCTCGGTGGGCATGTTGCCTGCATGGAGTCTTACTCTACTCTAAGACTCCATGCAAGCCTTCGTGAATCTGGTCCAAGATGAAAACTGGTCAGGGAGGCTGCCAAGAGACTTACAGCAACACTGAAGGAGCTGCAGGAATTTCTGGCAAGTACTGGTTGTGTATTACATGTGACAACAATCTCACATATTCTCCATATGTCTGGGCTATGGGGTAGGGTTGCAAGACAGAAGCCTTTTCTTACACAGAAAAACATCCAGGCCTGGCTAAAATTTGCAAAACAATACATCAAGTTTCCCAAAAAGATGTGGGAAAATGTGTTATGGTCTGGTGAGACCAAGGTTGAACTTTTTGGCCACAATTCCAAAAGGTATGGCTTGGACAACAGACACAAGCAAAAATAGAATAAGAATACCATCACACCACTGTGAGCATGGCGTTGGCAGCTTTGGGGTTGCTTTTTGCTTTTTGGAACTGGGGCTTTTAGTCAAGGTGGGTGGAGGAATTATGAACAGTTCCAAATGTCAGTCTTTTGGCCCCAAAACCTTAAGGGTGTTGCTAGAAAGCTGAAGTTTGGAAGCCCCCAGCCAGCCAACATACCTAAAAAAAATATAATGAAGTGAGGGACTGGAGGTGCCTGCTCTCTGACTGACAGATTTGGAGCACTTAGAAAAGCTAGGCAAATATTGCCAAGTAAAATGTGCCATGCTGATAGACTCCTACCCAAGAAGGAATATCAGGTTTTGCACAGGAATGTGTTTTTTGAAGGACAAAATCTGAAACTCAAATGTAGAAACACAAATTTTATGAGGAACAGACCAACAATCTGATACAAAAGCAGGGGATTCCAGTGAAATATATTTACTATATGTTAGCCTGAGCTATACACTGCCCTTAATATCTGTTTGCCTGCCTGGAAAAATATAGCAACTTCCCTAACCCTATCCAGGCCATCTTTTCACAATGATCTTTCACTTCTTAGCATGACCTTTCCATTAATTTACAAGTTCAATATTTCAAGGGCATTTACACAATTCTACCCATGTTCTGCAGACAGAATCCTGATTGGCCATGTACATGGTGATTGGGACCAAGCCAAAAGCCTTGAAATTAAGGCCTTTTACTCAAGGACACTGTATCCAAGGCTGTTTGAATTGTGGGTGCCATTGCAGCACCATTTTTTTCTCTTGAGAAATAAATCAACAGACTAACCAAAAAAGTGCCCCTAACTGAATGGTAAACTAGGCAGCCTCCTTGTTCACCTGTGCATAATACCAGCCATTACTGCCACTGAGGTATCACAAAATGAGACTGGAAAGAATGTAATAAAAAGAAATTCAAATTTCCCTTTTTCTCATGCAACCTCACATATTACTATATTACCTGAGACAAAGCAAGCTCTGAGATACAGAGACATCAGTAACATGTAACATGTATAAGCAGTAGACAGCTACATTATTTTAAGGTCTGATAAGAGAACAAATGATAAACAGGGGTCTATATTATAAAATCAAAAGTTTACTTACCCGAATACCTAAACATCGACACCTATTCCGCGAACCGCATATACACCGAATGCCCTAAACCGCGAAATTCAAAAAGTCAAACTGTCATACTTGTCCAACCCCACCACCCACTACATACTACCTACACAAACAAACTAAATAAACCACATACATACACTAACGAAAACCCTACTTCTAAACCTAAACTAAACCCTACTTCTAACACTACACTAAATCTTACATATACCACTATGTATGCACTTAAATTAACCTGTACCATAACCCTAAGGTCCGTAACTATCGCACACTTACCTTAAAAAGCTAAACCCAAACAAACTAAATAATCCACACACATACACTTAACAAAACCCTACACTAAATCTAACATACATTACCATCTATGCACTTACCTTAACCCGCACCCTAACCCTAAGGTCCATAACTATCGCACACTTACCTTACGGAGCTGTACCACAGAAGGCCAACCATGACGATTCGACATTTCCGCTTTCGCACTTCTGGACAATCTATGTTTTCATGGTTTAATGAAGATGGGACGACGTTTATGCATTTGGGCAAGTAAATGTTCGTCTTTTTAATATAGACCCAATAAACAGTAGTGTTTCCCCTTAAAACACTGAGGCAGGTAAGGTAAAGAAGAGCATGATGACTGGGGAAGCACTGAGTTAAAATGCATGCAACTTTTGAAATAAACTTCTATATGTGTTCCTTCTGTCTTCCTTCCCAATAAATTTCTGTAAGTATTCTTTCCATCTTAACTGAAGGCAGACAGTCAATTCATTAGACAGAACAGTGCTTCCAACACCTTCTTTTAAGGGCATAGTTCCAGTATCATATTCTTATAAGACTGGATCATTTCAAATCAATTGTTATTCTGTATCAAAAATCATACCACTGAAACTTATAAGAGCATAGAAAAGTGTAGATCTGTAACCTGATGTCATGTTTTTGTGCCTCTATCACACTGTAAAAGTTACAATAAAATGACAGCCTTCATTTAGAGAGTTAAACTGCTAACACCTGGATTTCCGTAGCATATAAGCAGAATTTAGAATGTTTTCTTTTGAAGCAGAGGTGTTAAATGGAAGCTGTTCAACTTCTGATTTTCCTTAAGTTTGAGTGCATCCATTTTTGATAATGGAAGTATATGGATATGTAAAGAAAAAAAAAACAAGCATTTATTTTTCTCTTTGTTTATGTAACTTGATGGATGTAATGAGAGAGTCACGATGCAGACCCTTTCATGGGAGTTGAAGAGGCTTGATTGCAACATCAGTTGCAGCTTGAAATATTTTGTTAATGTCACACTTAGACCAACCACTTTGTATTTTTATATAGCATATTTTGTATTTAATATAAACTTGTTTTAGAGGATCGTTTTATTCCTATACACAAAAGTGCAGTTTCACACACATCAGTGGGCATCCAATTTGTTGTATTTGATCTGTTTTCTAAATCATATTTTTTGGTTGTATCTATCTCCACAACTCGGCTATTATTATTCTTTACAGTTTTCAGTAATTTATCACCACTTGATGATGTCTTATCATGCTTGCAGGCCTCTAGGTTCCTCAGTTTCTCCTTAACATCATTATCGCATTTTCTTGATTTTTTTTTTCTTTCAAGTCAATCTCCACTTCACCCCCACACGGAGATATAGTACCCATCCCTTTTCACCCTTTTCTTATATATCCACAAATTTTGGAACACACTACATAATAAAATTATTAGTTCTTTAAAATAAAAGCAGCAGAATACTTTTGTGACGTGAAGGCTTAGTGACACATTCAAATTACTTGGGGTTTGATTCCAACTGTTTATTTAATTAATACCCAAGGGGTTTGGGCAACCTTGCCAAGGTGAGCTTGCAAGCTCAGCCATAGTTATATGATGTTGACTTTGATCTTTTTTGTCTGTTTTCAAGAACATAGAAATATGCCATTCAGCCAATCACAAACATTGCCAGGTTGTAGTTATCTTTTACCACAGTCAGCTTACTTTTGCAGAGTTTTCAGTTGGGTCACCTACAGACACTGAAGTCCTAAGTGCACAGCAAACACAGTATCAAATCTAGGTTCATAAGTTCATAGGCTGGTACTAGGCTATCGGCCCTAGGGCCTATACAAGCCTAGCCATAACAATTCCCTGGCTATTTCTTCCCACAATATTTACTTTCCTGGACCCCTGTCTAGCAGGGTGACTGATGTGATCTGCGGGGTGAATTTCCTATCTCCCATCCAATCATCAAGGTTCCTTTTGAAGCGGGCCAAAGAGGTGCTCTGCTTGACATGTATGGGCAGTCTATTCCAGAGTCTGGGGAGTCTCTGGGTCAGGAACCTATCCCTCCAGCATGTTTTTTTCATTGTGATGACAAGGTTTAGATCCCTGGAGCATGTGGCTCTGAGGGACTGGGATTTCTTTAAGTGTAGCATGTCCAACAGCTCTGGATTTGACATGGCCTTGTATGTTAAGCAGAGACTGCCTCTGAGCAGATGATATGCAACAGAGTATAGCTGGAATATTTTTAGATGGTCAGCACAGGGCATCTGCTTTAGGCCTGTGATTCTTTTAGTCAGGTATTTCTGTGGCCTTTCCAGTTGTTGCAGATGTCTTGAGAGGTACATACCAAATGGGCCATTGTATTCTATAATGGGTCTAATGAGGGATGAGTACAGTGGGACAATGACCTAGGGATTTGAGTGCCTCATAGCTTGACTTGGCTGTGGCTGCTGCACAAACTGAAATATGAGTTTGGGTAACAGCTGTGGGGAGGGAGTGCTACTTGTGCTTGAATGTGAATATGAGTTTGGGTTTAGCAGTTGAGTAGAAGGAGTAGGAGGGGTATTTTATGATTAGTGAGTGGGAGGGTTTTAAGATTAGGGAGAAGGAGTGGGATATTAGGATCAGGGTGGAGGAAGGGCGATATAAATTTAGGGAGTGATTGGGGAACTTGGGTTTAAAGATGGGAGCTGGAATTTTATGTTTAGGGAGTAGAAAAGACATTTTATGGCTTGGAATGACTTGGAAATTTAAGTTTAGGGAGTGATCGGGGACCTTGGGTTTAGGCAGGGAGTTGGAATTTTAGGGTTAGGGAGCAATCTGGGACTTTACAGTTAGAGAGGGGAGTCATAGTTCAGGTTAAGGAACCAAGAAGTTGGATTAGAAAATGGCTGGATGTTTAAGAGTTAGGATTTACATTTTGGTATGGCTATGTCGTTTATAGGATAAGATTTTGGGAGGGGCACCCTAATGAAATGCCAGCACTCAAAGTGCTGAATGGCAACCAGTTGAAAACCCAGGAAAACAGCAAATCTTGAAAATCATTTTTCTCCTTTAAACTTCTTCACTGCAGGGGGACAAGCCCTCCACACCCCACCAAACTTATGTATACCAACTCCAAGATTGCCATTCCACTGAGAAAAGTGAATTTCCTGAGAAATGACCACCTCAGACATAGTATATATTAGTCCATTTTTGGCCATTCAGTCTCTGGTTTTCAGGACTCGCTGTAGTGAGTCCTGACATCTCAAATTGTTACTGTTGGGAGGGCTATGCAGAAGTAGGAAATTGGGCTAGTAGGACTTAGATCACTTGCTTTTTTGAGCAAGTGGCAATAAGCAGGTGTATTGAGAGCTAATAGCATGCAAGCATATATAGTAGATCCTTTTCAATCATTGTGAGAACTTGGTTACATCATTACTTCATTATTTTGCAAAACCTATTTAGTGCTTTATAAGAATTATAATCCTCTCTGTTTTGTTATATTTTCCCCCTGTATTGATTTGCTGTTTGAAAGTACCCTACCTCTGTGTCATATAAAGCCTTACTTTGACCATCTCTTTCATTCATTTTGAGTCCTTTGTTGTTCTCACTCTCCTCCTCACCTGGATCCCTAGCACTATTCATGTTGGCTACAATTTTATCTGCAACAAAATTTGTAATCTCATATGTTTCCATGTTCTGACCTGTATTTATTGCTGTATGATAAGATTAACTTATCACAATAGTTCATCTACGTATGACAGCTTGTCATAGGATCATACTAGGTTAGCAACCCTAAAGGACCTTTCTTCAACCTAGCTATTCTACCCAAATGTAATGGACTGATTTTTATTCCATGTTTTTTTTTTTTTTTGGGTATATATAATTTGGGCATGGGTGGTCAGGCATTAATAATTTCTGTCTTTCTAACAGAAAAATAAATGTCAGGTCAGGGGTAAATTTACAATTCCCCATCCAATGATCCAAGTTGTGCTTGAATAAATGTATGTATGTATATATATATATATATATATATATATATATATATATATATATATATATATATATGGGTCTACTGTCATTGGTCGAATTTACAGTCCATGGTCGAATTTACAATCCAACAAAACTGATTTATCTGAGAACAAACTGCGGAAACATGTCTCTGAATTAAAACACACTTTTTTACCTTTATAGTTATTTTTCGTTTTTTTTTTCCAGTGGCTCTGGTGGTCTGCCTGATAACATGATCTCATTGACACTACAGTGGAGGACTTTGTTTGATTTTTCTGTTTCTGCAAGGAGCTTGATTGTTTATTTTTTCATCTCCATTTTATTAATCTTCAATAAGTATGCAAAGCCCGCATGCATTGTCAAAATATATGCCAATACATGCAGCGCAATAATTAAACAATATTTAGCCCATACTGTAGTAATTGGATAACAGTTATACTCTCAACTTCCATTTAAAACATCTGGATATAATTCTGTAAATATATGATTTAATAACGTCTGATAAAACTAAATCTCAAAACATATTGATTTTGAGTTGTAGACTTGCTGAACAAAGGAGTTTCACAATGTGCACAACTTATAGTCCTTCTATTTAGATTAAGCAACCAAAATCTGTTAGAATTTCTCTCCGACATATTTGCAAATAGGCATCATTTGGTCATAATCTTGTTTTATGTCTCACTCTATCAATTAAAGTAACTAATTTGTGGTTTCACACAATAAACAGGGATATAACTGCACTGCGGATGAATTGAAGTACCAAATAATTTTAGCTGCTAATGTAGCCAGCTAGGTACTATGTCCAAAAAACAAAAACAATAAAATACCAACTCATGAGCAGATATGAATACTAACAAGTTTCACCCCCTAAATATCAGTTTAATCTCATCCATCAGACAGCTTACTGCAGAGTAACATGAACCTACACTATAAACCAGTATGCTCAGATACTCAGTATAGTAACAAAACAAATAAATCGTATGCTTATACATAAATACGATATTTTAAACAGCAACCATTCGATCTGAGTGTTATCCATTCCTATTGACATGAACTGAAATGAACCAGAGAAAAATTCATTGTTTTAGTATTTTTTAAATTAGTCTTTTAAAATGATTTTTGTCTAAATACATAATAACTAAAGATATTTTTAATAGAACTGTAGTGTGGATTTATCTTTCAGAACTTGCAAATAATGGAATACTGGGTGTTACTACAAGCACTCGAGTCCCATTGTTTTGAAGTCAGGGTCTCAAGTGTCTTAAAGCTCAGGTAGGCTGCTGCTCAAAGCCGTGGTGGTGGGACCACTGCTCATGGTTCAAAATCAAATATGAGTTCAGGCAAACAGCTGTAGGGAGGGAGCAGGAAGGGCATTTTAAGACTACAGAGCAGGAAAAGGGGTTAAGATTAGAGAAATGGTTGATGAGGTTTTTGTATTAGGAAGTGCTTGGCGAAGTTAGGTTTAGGGATGTGGGTTGGAGTTTTAGAACCAGAGATTGGGAAGGGAGTTTTAAGGTTAGGGAGCTACCAGGGAATTTAGATATAGGGATGTGGATTGAAGTTTTAGAATTAGAGACTGGGAAGGGAGTTTTGCGACTAGGGAGCAATCAGGGAATTTAGGTTTAGGGAGGTGGGTTAGAATTTTAGGTTTAGGCAGTGATTGAGGACTTTAAGGTTAGGGAGGGGGACTGGAGGTTTAGGGTTAGGGGGTGAGGGGTCCAGATGAGAAATGGATGGGAGTTTTAGGTTTAAATTTAGATTTCATGTTCTGGTGGGGCTATGTACTGTATAGGCTCAGGCTATTCTGTAACAGGAGACTGGGCAAGTGGGAGATCAAGCACTTGCTTTTTTGAACCAATGGCAACAAGCAGGTGTGTCATGTGATACTAGCATGCAAGCACTTGTAGCAGACCCATAATACTGTGCACTTGAACAACAATTTTCAAAGAAAACTAAGGGTATTGATTACTTGATGAAAAACCCAATACAGAGCACAGAGGGACTCGCATTCTTTGAGGTTTGTCACCCAGTGGTTGGTTATATTAAGTAAGGGGGTACATGGAGGGCCTCAACATAGGCAGTGTGAGGGTTCATGTGTAGTTTGTCTCTTTTTAATTTTGGTTCATAGATTAGTACTAGGCTATGTGCCCTTGAGGGCCATTTTAAGCTTAGCCAATTACCCCATGTGAAAATCAAACCCTGCACCTTGTGTCTGTAAGGTAAACACCTTAACCACTATGCTAACCTCCCACCCCCTTTTTAGTTGGTTTTCAGTAAAATGACCTTTAAAAAATAACACTCAAATACCTATTCTACATCCAGTACAAAAGTTATTCAAAGTGCAGTCATTATAACATGATTGATATTTCATGAATAAAAATATTGAGCATTTTCTGTTGATCAGCTAGAATATGGATAACAGTTCACTTTCCCATACGTCTTAATAAAAATAATGTGCATAACTTTAAAACAAAAAAAATATAGCAGAAGAACTCCAACAGTATGAAATATTGTAAATATCTAATACTATACATATCCATGTTTTAGACAAAGAACACATACACACACACACACACACACACACACACACATACAGACACACAAACACAAGCACACCTTTAACAACTGATATGAAAGAAGATAATGTTAATTACAGTAAATTACAATTTCTTTTCATTAAACATATAAATACCTTGTGTGATGTATATATGAGACAACAAACTGCTAAAATAAATACAATAATTTGCAGAAGGAAAACATCTATAATATACTGAGTTTGTCTTCAAAAACAGGGTTAAAGCAGCAAATTCTGCTGCTGATATTCAGCTTTTCTTGGTTTAATGTATCCAATTATTTTCTGTTTCTAATACCATGATAGGAATGGACCACATTCCTAAGAAGTATGATTTAAGGTCATGAAATGAATATTATTTTAGTCTTTGATGTTAGCCAAAAGTGTTCTTCGCAGCAACCTGCTATGTGCCCAGAAATGACTCCTTCTGCAAATCATACAGAGTTACATGTATCGGTAGCATATCTAAATATAACTGTAATTTTTTTTTTATGAGATCCATTATTCCTACTGCTATTGGAACTGTCTGGGTATCCTTCTTCCACATTGCCCTCATTTCTGCCTGCAAATCCTGGTATTTTATTACTTTGTGTCTCTCTGTATGTAAGTCACTGTACTGTAATCACTGGGTGTAGCAATTTCAATGAAAAGTGTTACTTTTGTCTTTATTTCATGGACTACTATATCTGGTTTTCTCGCCTCTATTTTTTGAACTTTTGGTAAAGGGTTTTCTCATGTGATACAAACCATAATTTTTTATAATGTTTTGTGGGAAATGTTTCTAATGCTTCTCAGCTATGTCAGTGTTGTAATGTTTGCCACATTCATTAAGCCTTTCAGTATATAAGCCCTCTGCATTTGTCTGTTTCTCCTGCATGTTCAATGGACTTTATAAACCACCATGTAAGCAGTCCACTATCCTGGGCCATCAATATTAACCTTTCATCTCTTGGTTTAAATGAATCTCTC
The DNA here is from genome assembly GCF_019279795.1 of Protopterus annectens. Classification (NCBI taxonomy): domain Eukaryota; kingdom Metazoa; phylum Chordata; order Ceratodontiformes; family Protopteridae; genus Protopterus; species Protopterus annectens. The sequence continues at coordinate 1,416,055,871 of NC_056731.1, forward strand.
CTTAACCATTCCTACATCAGTTCCTGTTTGGCATGAGGTTGTTCCAGGAGCTTTCTATACCTGCAACTATATTTATGCCTTTTCCATATTTCTTGCCTTCTTATCTGATCCTTCACCTTATACTATTTCTTTTGTTTTGGGGCAAATTCAGTTGTTGCCTGATTTTTGTTTACTTTTGATTAGATTTCCATTCCCACTTGCCACCAATATGCTTCTGTTAAACTAAGCAGGAATATCATCTTAGGATTGTTCTCCTCATGTTTTAAAACTTTCACAATGTTTCAATCTTGTGAGGTCAGCAGATATGTATGCGGTTCTAAACATGTAATCAATTTTGAGGAGGCCCATTCCTCTTTCAGAACAGGGACTACATAATCTTGGTATCTTTATAAATTATTTGATAAGTGTGAAGCATTTTTCTTGTTTTCCTGTCCAACTAATCTAATGAGTTAGAACAGGAATAGCAATTTAGTTTATAGCTTAGATTTTTGTTCCTAAATGTCAGGACTGTCTTCCGTATTCGTTCACATTTGTTCATGTTTTATTATTGATCCTTCACAAATGTTTACACACTTCCACCTGCTCAAGTTCCTTTATATCACATTCCTGTCCCAGGCTGATATTTTCTTGGTGCTGCAGCTTTCTCGCTTTAAATGTTGCGTTTGCACATTTATCAAAATTAAATGACATTCTTATATCATCTGAGAAAGTTTTGAGCACTTGTAGTTGCTTTTAGTTCCTCATCTAATGAACTACACAGTTTTAAAACATCCATCAAGAGATGTTTTAGACACACACACACACACACAGACACACTCGCACCCTTAATAACTGATATGAAAGAAGGTAGTTTTAATTACAGCAAATTAGAATTAATTTTCTTTAAGCACATAAATACCTTCTATAATATGATCATTAAATAATGCAAAATTCAAGCTACTGCCATGTGTGATGCATATGAGTCAACAAACTGCTAGAACAGCTACAATAATTTACAGAAGGAAAGTATCTGTAATATACTGAGTTTGTCTTCAAGAACAGGGTTAAAGCAACAAGTTTGTTCTACTTCTGCTGATAAACAGCTGTATTGGTTTTACAATGGAACCTCAAACATCACAACATTGAGGAACCTAAGCATCACAAACTCAAGTATGAAACACAAAAGGGAGGGGGGATTAAACTGCAAGTGTTTTTTGCAAGGGAACAATCCTCCCACAATCCCTAAATTTATATATAGCAATTCCAAGTATGCTGTAACGCAAAGAAAGGAAAAACAAACAAATCTCGGCCAGTGAAATTGTACAGGCAGTCATTTTCTATAGAAAATATCGATTTCATGTTCCCCTGTTTCTTATGCTTCAAGCTATTGATGTTCAGCGAATTATATCTCAGCCACCTGTAGCTACACCAGTTGTATCAGTGCATTCATTAAAAGATGAGTCATGTTGGTATTTTCCTTGAATAGGCATCAGCAACAAGTTACTTAGAAGAAGTCTCTGCATAACAAAAGGTTTAGAAATGCACAGTGATGTGATCTTCTTAGTGTAGTTAGCCCTGGAATTAGAGCTGATTTAAACATAGCCACTGCATAGTTATACTGGTCTTGTAAGAGGGCAGGATTCATTATATTTGACATTACTACTGGGATAGAGGAGTAGCATATTAGGAAAGTGAGTACTAAATATAGGACATGACTGCAAGACAACTGAATGACAACTAGCTTCTGTTTACAGAGCTATTATCTGCAGATTTAATAACAGCCATTATTAGTGAGCTTTTAGGCTTATTTCTTCAGTGTGTATTAAGACAAAATAAACTGTGGGGAGCTCTGTCTGTAAATCTGAAGAGGCAAATCTATGTAACTGTTAGAAATATTCTATGTGAAGCAGGGTAAAACAGGATTTCTAATTATTCAGTGAGATGTAAGCATATGAACAGGGAGCATTCTAAAAGCAGATAGAACAAACTATGCCCAGAGACATGTAACAACAGATGGCACTGAATAAGTTATCATCTATGTTCCAGCAGGCAAGCTGTTAAATCCAAAGCCAAAATGTTGTTCTTGGCAGAATAAATCATTAGAGGTGAGTAAATAGATGCAATCCCTCATATACTGTAGTTTTGTAACTATTAAATGTATATAGATTTTGTCAAGATTCTGAGGCGAGAGTAAAGCTGATACAGACTTTATAAAACTTAAACATGTTTTAACTCTAGTCATGCACACATTTTTCTCCTTGGTTAATGGGTCTTTTATTTACTTATTTTTTATTCTACACAGCTAGTCTATAAATAAATTCCAGCACATAATAATCTAAAGCAGCACAAAAGGCACACCATAGTTAACTACATTACGGCAACAATCAGAGTATTTGGTTTTAAATTGTATGTGGCTAATTTAAAGTAGAGCAGAAATGTGTTGTTATAACATTTAGTGGTGGTTTCATGACCGGTGGTATTCTCTTACTCCAAATTACAGCAGTCTCCAAGTTAATATGTAGCAGAGTTGTACAAGCACAGCAACCCACATGAGACAGTGCATGAGGCAAAGCCCCCTACAAAAATGATTAACAAAAAAAGAATAATAGTAATGTTACTAAATTCACTGTTTTTTGTCAAACTCACATAAATGTCAGAACTAGCTGCTCTGGGTTTTCCACTTCTGACAGGGAACCCCCACAAGGAGGTGAGGGATTTGTTCCCACTCAGAATTTCTTGTTGCACGATGTCCCTGATAAGAAATAACATATTATGTATATTATAATTTGAATATATAGTGTAAATAGTACAAAACTAGAAAAAGGAGTAAAATTGTACAGAAAAGGTAAGCCACAGTCACAGCAAATCCTATAAGAAATATTGGCTATAGAATCCACAACTATTTGTTCCATGTGTAGTAAATGCTAATAAATAGAGTATTTCTTGTTGTAGTATTCTCAGTACCTTGTGTGATGATATCATGAGACAGATTCAAATCACTTAGTCCCATGAAAGGTATATAAATCCTTTGCAGCACAAAGCTATAGTGTCGTATAGTGAATATACAATGGGTTCATTTTTCACAGTTTTATTACTTGTTTTCTAAGTTACAGTTTTCAGAAACATGATTATTGCATTATGTTTTAACTAATCTAGTTACAATGTTTTACAATCAACTGTATATATTTATTGCTGAGTTATGTCTTTGACTGGGTCTATATTACTTCATCAAAGTTTTATTTCCACGAACAGCTATTCATTGACCCCTTTACATTCAACAAGCATTTAACAAATGTTAAAATCGCTGAATGCTTTTTATAGGAAAGGGAGTTAGCTGGCCATCATTAGAAATTTGCCCTTTTCCCCACTGTAGTGCAATCTCCGAGTTGGTATATATAAGTAGGGGTGTGGGTGGCATAGCTCCCCACCTTGGTGGGTTTGAAATAAAGTAGTGTGTGTAATGATCGCTGTGGTGGTCAAATAATTCCCTTCCCTCTAAAAAGCATTCACTGACTTTAACATTTGATGAATGGATGTTCGATGTAAAGGGGCCGATAAATAGCTATTCAGAGAAATAAAACTATGATGAAGTAATATAGAACCCTTTCATTTTGTATATTGACATGAAGAGCCTACATGATAAGGTGTCATTCTTACAGATATGAGACTTGATCATTTAAGTTGCTCTTGCAAAGCCTTACACAGGTCACATCAGTTCCTTATAATCATGGGGCAGTTCTGACAAAATTACTCTTTGCATTACAAGAATTGCCTAAATATGAAAATTAAAAAAATTAAAAATAGCCATAACTGTTGTTCCTCTACAGATTGCAGCTCACTATGTATATACACAAGGCACTTGAGTAAGTGCAAAGTGCAGATCTTCATGCTTAATGTGACAATTATTTATATATATATATATATATATATATATATATATATATATATATATATATATATATATATATGAGTGCTACAAAATCCTGACAACCCAAAATCCTAAGACTAAATCTTGAAAGTTCAAAATACTGAAAACTCAAAATATTGAATCTCATAATACTGAAAACACACAGGATACCAACACATACTATATTCCAGCACAAGTATATAAAGAAACATATTATCCTTCAACTAAAAGCAGGGGGGGAAGCCCCCCTACACACACACACACACACACACACACACACACACACACACACACACACACACACACACGCTGCTACTTAAATATGTCAACTCCGAGATTGCGCTTCACTAAACCAAGTGCAGTCTAGGAGTTGATATATTTAAGTAGCAAGGGGTGTGAGGGGTGCAGCCCCGCACATGGGCGGTGCAGGGGGTCTTGCCCCCCTGATTATACTTGGAGAAGAGTAATTTGGTTTGTCTTTTATTTTTTTTCTATGTACTTGTGCTGGAATATAGTAAGGGTTGGTATCCGTGTATTTTCAGTATTGTGAGAGTCAATATTTTGAGATTTCAGTATTTTGAACTTTCAAGATTTTGGTTTCAGGATTTTGTAGCACTCCCATATATATAATATAATATATATATATATATATATATATATATATATATATATATATATATATATATATATATATATATATATATGGGTCCATATCAATAGATAGAAGGCACTTTTACCAAAATATTTTCGCATGTATAAAATTTATGTAATATACTCTTATTGCAATTATCTTTGAGTGTTGCAATGCTGAATGGAAGGAAATGGACTGTGGAAGGGAAGTGTGATTTAGCAATGTTAATATCAAACCCTTCAGATACAGTGAAAGTTTCAGCATTAGGAGGTAAGAGTGTGTTTGTGTTTGTGTGTGAGTGTTACAAGTTACTGTTAGAGTAAGGTCAGGTAAGGGGATAGACTTAGTGTTGTACACGTGTGCTGTGTGGAGTATGTGTCTGAATGTTTTGTGTAGCAGTAGTGTCATGGGAAGAGCTTTTCAAAGGAAAGGTCTAGAAACATGGGTAGGGTAAGGTGAAGGGTTAGTGTGCATTACTAAGGTGGATCAGGAGGGTGAAGCCCCCCCACCTACATTGCTAATGCATTTTAACCCTAACCCTGCCTCAGACACTAACCATAACCCTGACCTTAACCCATATCTCATATTAGCAAAAACCTTTCCATAAACTATCACTATTCAGACAAATTTGGTCTGAATATAGTGGTAGAGTTTTGTTATAGAATTGCAAAAGGAAATCATGTTATCTTATTCTGATATTTTTTGTTTTCATTATTTTGTTTATTTATGTTAAGCTTGTTTTCAGAATGCCAACATTAATCTTTTGCGATTTGATGCTTGTACATTTTGGTGATTAGGCAGAAACCCACTTGTATGTGTGTGTGTGAGTGTGTGTGTGTGTGTGTGTGTGTGTGTGTGTGTGTGTGTGTGTGTGTGTGTGTGTGTGTGTGTGTGTGTGTGGGTGTGCGTGTAGCATCTTTTACAAAGTTTGCAAATTATGTAAACATTGAAAAATGCTATATTTTAAGTACTTTGGATTCATACCATTTTTAACACCATTGTGTGATGTAATATGTTATTAAGATCTCTCCTTAAAATGCTATGTATTAAAGGAGAAATTCATGTATGTTGGATTAATGGAGCATTGTGAGATCAGTTATATAATTTGTTCTTTTGTAAAAGGAGGGCTATTCTTACGATGGCAGGTGCAGTAGAGATTCACTAGAGTGTCAAAGGGAAGTTTATTGTCCTGGACTGGACTGGAGTTCTTGAGGACATTATCACTGTACCTCATGCCCAGTAGAAATAATGACATGCAGACAGATTCAAGACAGTTGGTGATGGGGAGGAATGGACAACAAAAAGGGGACATAAGTGACACACAAGAAATTGGAATACCATGATGGGCACTAAGGTGAGTATCCCACTCCTGTTACCATACTGCCTGAGCTAAACACAGAAAGACGTCATTTACCACCATGAGGGTCCTCCCCAGTGGGTCCTGAATGATGCAATAGTGATGGCAGACCCAGACAACAGCACACCTTTTGAAGCCTCCAAAGGATCTTCTCCAGGTGGTCAATGCAGAAATTAAGCTGCCAGTTCAACAGCTCTCCATGCATTTCTGTCATCTTCCACTGCTGATGAATTATGCCCACTTGTGCAGTGCCACAACAGAGATCAACAGCACTCACTTCCCATAGGTGACCAACAGAGGACACTCTCTGGTTGCCCCCTGCCATACCCCATGGGCAAGCAGTCAGACTTGGTACAAGCTAAAGTACTAGTGGAGAAGATCAGGGCTGATGTTGGGGTGGGACCTATGCTTCACCAGTGGGATAGGTGTGGCAGATGCTGTGGAAATCATAACATAAATGGATAGATATAACACAGCAAACCTCCAGTAAAACAGAAAAAAGAAGGATAGCAACAAAGACAGTGAGAGGGACAGACAAAAACAAAATGCCATTGTCACTGCTATTGTTTCAGATGACCACTCTGACTGCTAACTACTACACTGGTAGCACAAATGCTACTAGGCTTGCTCAGATAGTTCTGCCTAAATACATAAACTCACATTTCTGTATTATAGGATGTGCAAGCCCGTGTGCAGTGTCTCTGTTCCCACAGCCAGGATTGGCTGGGATGGGGTAGAGGCTACACTGGTAGGAGGTGGATGTTGAAAGTTATATGCAATGGAAGGTGTCCGGGGATGTGTCAGAAGGAACATTCTTAAACATACCAAGTGTTCTTTCACAGCAGTAACACCTATGCTTTTCAGCATCATTATGAGGTTACTGAGTTGTACCACAGACAGAAGAGAAGCAGTGTCCAATAAACACAGTTATCAGTAGGTAAGCAAAGACAATAAAGTAATTTATTATGCACCTGGGCACTTAAGATGGCTGTAGTAAAAAAAAGACAAGGGTAAACCCGATAAATGCTTAATGGTCTTTCGGGGGCAGAAGTGCCCATGCATCATTTGCCATAGGCCCCTTTCAGTGATACATTTATCCCATGGTGTCTATGTTCATGCATCAAATAACAGTTTCAGTATCAGTGAACAAGCTTATCTTCAAAAAATAATTCATCAAATAGCCATAGTTGGCCAACAACCATGATGCATAAAGTAATCTAAAGAAACCCTTTTACAGATTTGCCCTATTCCCCACTGGAGTGCAATTTCAAAGTTGGTATATATAGTTAATGGGGTATGGGGGGAGGAGCTCCCCAACCTTGGCTGATAAGATGTTTTTATTACTGTTGGCCAATTATGGACATTGGATGAATTATTTTTTAAGATAAGTCTGTTCTATGATTTTAATGTCCGTTAATAAACAGGAATTAAGAAGGCAGTAAACATTAGTGTATATTCACAAAGCATCTCTGTTGTCCTTTTTCTGACCTTGTATTCCTACTGGCTCAAAATTTCATCATTGCACTTCCTTAGGTCACAGAAGTGGTGTCAGCAATACTCACCAGAGAAGACTACATCAGTGGCGTCAGCCATCACCCAGGCTAGTCTGCGATGGATATCCACTTATACTGGGAATCTTCATAGTTGCCAGAATTAAATGCCCTTGGTGGTACCTCCCTATAGAGTAGTTGAAGAAAGCTTGTATTTATCAGGCTGTGGATTGTATTTCATTACTGAAACTAAGCGGAAATTCCTTAAGATTCCAAGAGCAGGATAACTTATTTCTTACACTTATTTCACTGAACTGCACTTCTGAAACACTTATAATTGTGCTATACAGTTGATCTACTACATTTTGCATGGTTATAAAGCTTTTTTTATTGTTTCACTGCATTTATGTACTGTTTTATATTGTTTTAACTGTATTTTTCATTGCTAGATGCTGTTTCATTACTCTGATTGCATGTTTACTGAATTACTTAACTGTAAACTGCTTTTTCATACTGAGAGTTTATTTTCAGTTTGCGAGTGCTCTAGCCGAGCTTTTCTGTGCATTTTTGATTTTTTGAGGTTTCTGTGTTCTACAGCTAGGAACTGTAATAGTGTGCATTACTATAATTGTCTGTTTACAGTTAAAAGCATTCTCTAGAGTCTGCTTGCTCCTTGATCTGTTTAAAACTTTCATTTAGTGGCAACAGCTAGGAACTGTAATTTTTCCCACCCACCCTTCCTAGTGTCGTGGTGTTCTTATACTTGGTGGCTTTGCAGTTGCCTGCCCATACTGTATATTTGATCTGTGACACTCCTCCCAGTCTAGCATCATTAGTTCATTCAATCTAATAGAGAACATTTGTGAAGGCCAACCCACTCAGATTCTTAACGTTGAATTAATTTCTGTTCCAGCGTTCTCCATTTCCACTTTACTGGAAAAAAAATTTTTACTGAAAAAAAAAATTCTAAGCTTGCTCCCCCCCTTTCCTGTGGCAGGTCTTGTCCAGATACGGATTTGCTGTGTCCAGGACTGTTTGTGAGCTCCTGTGCCCCCCCTTCCAACTTAACTAGGGTTAAATTATTCCTGGTGCCATAAAGTCTGCTCTTCAAAGTTTCCCTTGCAACTAGCCAGCTTTTTAGTTTTGGCACTCAAATTTGTTTCTTTGAGCTCAGCACTTGTTCAGAACTCGTTGTAAGCACTAAATAAGTTACAAATTACTACAGCACTCAACTTTCCTCACTTGTCTAGAGAAAAGCAGTTTTTAGTACTTAATAAATAACCACCTATCCAGGCATGTCTAAAGGTCAGCTCCTGGTGTTTTCTCCTGTCTACCTGATGAATCTGAAGCTACAAATTACTACAGCACTCAACTTTCCTCACTTGTCTAGAGAAAAGCAGTTTTTAGTACTTAATAAATAACCACCTATCCAGGCATGTCTAAAGGTCAGCTCCTGGTGTTTTCTCCTGTCTACCTGATGAATCTGGGCATCTTGGGACAATGCAGCAATTGCCTCATGTACACAGATAATCCTCTCCTCCTACCACCCAACACTACGACCTGTGAGAGATGCACTTATATAGCCAAAATGGAAGCAAAGCTCTCTGCACCGAAGACTGGACTAGACAGTCAAGAGGAGAAGGTAAACACCTGCACCGTACCACACTCATCACATAGTCCCTCAAAACCTACACCACCAAAAACAAGCACAAAACACACACCTACATTCACAGAGGTTCTCAGTAAAAATCTGCCCAAACAACCGAGACCTCCAAAGCAGAAATGCAAGCAACATCCACACCCCAATACAACCCAAATGACACATAGCCTACATACTTGTGTGCCACTTAACTACAGCCAATAAGGCATAATGTACCCAACACTCTAGTCATAGGTGATTCTATAGTCAGGCACACTGATGTTCCACTCACCAGGCTAAACAAGGAGAAAGTTACTGTCAGCTGCCTGTCGGGTGCCAGGATCCACCACATAATGCACACACTCAGGTCACTCCACAACAAGTACAAATATGACTCTGTCATTGTCCATGCTGGTGTGAATGACCTGAGATGTACCTCCCTGGACTACATGAAAAGAGACATGGAGGACCTCTCAGATCTTGTAGCGCAGGCAGGTATGACTCTAGCCCTGAGTAGCATCATGCCATCACCCAGAATGATACCACAGTACAGGAACAAAATGATTGACTTTAACAATTGGCTAAGCTTCTGGTATCATTCTAAGGGAATCCAGTATCTATCTGCCTGGGATTACATGCTCAACAGACCACACTGCTTTGCCAGAGATGGCCTGCACCTGCCGCCCTTGGGATTCTGGATACTGGCAAAGGCTCTTGCCACCCCTATAGTGCCTTTTTTAGGCAAGGTTCAAATGACAAATTCACCACCATAACAGGTACAAGTAAGCAAAATCTGAGGGTAATGCTACTCAATGCTAGAAGTCTAAACCTCAAAATGCACTCACTCGAGGCACTCCTTAAAATGGAGTACATCGACATCTGTACAGTGACGGAGACCTGGTTCAAAGCTCCAGAGAGCACCCCTGCATTACCAGGTTATAATTCATACCACACCTTTCGGCCACCAAACCCGGACCAAAACACTAAAGGTGGAGGCGTGTCCATATTCATTAAGGATATCCACACCTCCAAACTAGTTGCTCAGCATAATGCATCTGAGATTATCCAAGTTCAACTAACTCTGGGAAAAACCACAATCCAGATTGTAGCTTGCTACAGACCCCTCACCATGCCCCAGAATTCCCACTCCTCTTTTCTTGATACACTGGAAAATATTAAGGTACAACCCAACACCCTAATAATGGGTGATTTCAACTACCCCACTATTAACTGGGAAAACTACTCGTGTACCAACTCTTTTGCTCAACGTTTTCTGGAAATCATCAATTCCAATACCTTGGATCAACTTATCCACACACCCACCAGGGGCAGCAATATCCTAGACCTGGTCATCACCAACATGGGCGACCGGTGTTCCACACCAGAGATCAGCTCCTCGTTGGTCAGATCCGACCACAAGCTAATCACCCTAGACATCCACATCCCGCTCCCACCCCCCACCCCCAATTAGGAAAACAACCATAAAAAATGTCTCCAAAGCCAACTTCATGCTTCTTAAGACAGAAGTGGCAAACTTCACGACACCCATGCAGATGGACAATAGAGGTACAACTGCTGAATCCTACACAAATGCACTTTATAAGTACTTACACGAGTGCATGGATCGTGCTATCCCTAACAGAACCAAGATACTATCCTCCAAGAAAAGGAAGCCAATTTGGTGGTCTTCAGCCATAAACAAACTCTACAACAGAAGAAAGAAACTGTTGCAAAAAAGAGTAAAATCCCACGATTGGAGGAACTCCCTGGTCAACCTCAGTAAGAAGCTGAGGTCCCTCATAAAATCCTCCAAAGCTAGTTACGAAAACAAAATTGTCACTGACTCTAAAGACAACCACAAAGCATTCTATAGCTATGTCAAGAATCTCAATGGCAACACTCAGATCTGCTCTGAGTTGCAGCACAATGGCAGTAAATATACAGACTAACTGATATTGCCAACATCCTGGCAGATAGGTTCAGTGCTAACTTTACCCCCCTCTCACCCCCTAAAGGGCCTATCATTATACCGGAATAATGCAAAGTTCCTGTAATCATGGCTGCACAGGTAAAAACCTCACTGTCCAAAGCCAAGAACACAGCATCCATGGGACCTGACAACATCCCAGGCTGCCTTCTACACAAACTACAGAATGAACTGGCACCCCACCTAAGTACCATGTTCAATCATAGCCTCACCTCAGGCTTTGTACCCATTGAATGGCGCACCACGACAGTTATCCCACTCCACAAAGTGGGGGCCACAACAGACCCTGGGAACTACCGCCCTATTAGCCTGATGAGCCTAGTCTGCAAGGCCATGGAACGTATCATCATGGAACTCATAAACAAAGATATTGGAGATCTCCAAACTCTGGACCCCACACAGTTCAGGTTTGTAAAAGGCAGATCATGTCTCCTAAACCTGATAAACTTCTTTGAAGCCGTCACCAAAGCCATAGATGAGGGTAAGGTGGTTTACACAGCCTATCTAGATCTCGCCAAGGTGTTCAACACCATCCCCCACTCTGGAATTATAGATAAACTCACTAAACTAGGTATAAATCCCTATGTCACAAGATGGGTTGCCAACTGCCTTACTGACAAGAACCCACATTGTGAAAGTAGCAGACTCCAAATCAGACGTCAGACCAGTGACAAGTGTAGTACCACAGTGTTCAGTCCTAGGTCTTCTCTCATTTGGTATCTACTTCTCTGAAGTACAGGCTAACACAGAAGGTCTTTGGCAAACTAAATTCGCAGATGACAGCAAACTAGGAGCCATAATCGAAACTCCTAATGATGTGGACATCCTACAAAAGGGCCTCACTGAGAAAGATGCCTGGTGTCAAAGCCATGGTCTCAAGCTCAATGCCAAAAACTGCAACCTTTGGTAAAAACTCTGTACCCATGAACTACCACATAGGCGGTAGTCTACTTTACACCAAAAATGAGATAAGAGACCATGGGACACAGGTAGACAGTAGTCTCTCCTTTGATAATCACAACGCTACAGTGGTCAGGAAATCCTTCTATGTGGCACACCTCATCACAAAAGGTTTCTTGTCCAGAAAAAAAGAGGTCATTGTTCCCATCTACTCATCACTCATTAGACCCATTATAGAGTACAACGCCCCTTTTGGTATGTACCTCACAACAACTGGAAAGGCCGCAAAAATACCTCACAAAGAGGATTACTGGCCTCAAAAAGATGCCTTATGCAGACCGACTCAAGCCTACTCAGAGGCGATCTCTGCCTAACATACAAAGCTATGTCAAACCCAGAGCTGTTGAACATGCTCCACTTAAAGAAATCCTAATCCCTCCGAGCTACACGCTCTAGGGACCTAAACCTTGTCACCACAATAAACACAACATGCTGGAGGGATATATTCCTGTCCCAGAGACTTCCCATACTCTGAAACAGACTACCTATCTATGTCAAACAGAGCTCCTCATTAGCATTCTTCAAGAAAAATCTTGATGATTGGATGGGTAATAGGAAATTCACCCCGGGGATCACTTCTGTGGTTCTGCTTGACAGGGGCACAGGAAAATAATTTTCTTGGGTGGCAAAAGCTAGGGTACCTTTTTGGCTAGGCTTGTATAGGCCCTAGGGCCAATAGCCTAGTACCTACCTATGAACCTATGTTCCTTACTTTATAGCACCACCGGGGAACACTGCCACCTTCATCACCCTTAGAAGCCATGGCCATTCTCCAGGTCACAGTCCAGAGAACTATGGTATCCCTCCCACAGTCATGTATGTTCATGTTCTGAACATAATATGTGATATTGGGCAACTATGTGACACAATCAGATGTGGTCTTACCACTACAAAGCATCACAATAAATGGTCCCTTCCTGGGGTCAGTGACCCATCCACTCCTGCTCACTACAGTTCACAGGTACTCATACAAGTTCAACAGCTGACCAAGCCTCTTAGCATGGCATTGACTAAGTGCAAGATGAGTTAAATATCCATTTCAGAAACATTCATTTGAGTGAGGCTCATTAGCATAAGGACTTCATTAGAAGCTTTGAAACTATGACATAAAAGCAGCCGTGCTTTCTGTGGGCCTCATCGGGTTATGGAAGATTGCCATACAGCACACAATAGAGTATTGTTTTAATTGGATTATATTGATTACAGCAAACAAATTGGTCTTGCAAAAGTAAGTGACTGGGGAATGATACTTTATTAATTTTTGCTGTACTGCTAATGTTTTACCTATGTGTTGTTTATGGCATCAAGTACAGTGTGAAGTTGTAGTAGGTTATGTTACTGGCTGATAGCAATGGTGCCAGTGTCTGATAACTTTGTACACAGTAGGATCAATTGCTATGGCAGGGTAAGTTAGGGAACAGAAGTATTGCTAGGGTGGGACAAAGTGGTAGCCACCAAAGGGGCAAAGAATTAGGGGAGCATGATTAGAAGATCCCGACTGGTCTTCAGTGCATGCATATGTGGTTAGAACTGAAGCACTATACCACTCTGTGTACTCAGTAGTGCCAATCCAAGGCAGTAAGACAAAAAACAACTGAAACAAATGAAAGGGTAACCAACGACACAAGCCACCGTCCAGCAAAATGGAATGAAAATTTATTGTTAAGCAACACTCTTTACACTACTTTTCGTCCTGTATGAATCACAAAACTTCAAAATGTTTTCAGATGGCAATGCTTATAAATACTGGTAATTAAACAATTAAGGGTGATTAAATACTTAAAACAGCAATTCAGTAAATGGGTAGCAAAAAAGCACTTATGTAAATGAATAAAAACGTCAGTACATAAATACAAGTAATCAACCAACACTTCTCCCAAAATAAATGCCCTGTTAAAAGTTAAATTCTATTTTTATTATTATTTATATAGTAAAAATGTTAAAAGCATTAAAATATATAAAATATATACAATATATATAAACCTAAATTTCTATGGTCAGTGTTAAGTCAACTTATAAAAATACCATAAACAGCACTCAGACAACATTGGACAGTGTTATCTAGCTAGGTTCTTAAGCCTCAAAATACACTTAATGGATAAAGAGTCGTTTAACCCAGGGAACCTACTTGCATCCAAGTGGAGTTGCCAAATTAGTTCTAATTTTTCTAGTAGTAGTGACAGTGGGCCACCTCTTAAGTTCATTGGAACCATATCTATCCCTTTAAAACTGAACTCATGTTGGGGGTAGGTTCCTATGTGTTTAGCTAAGGCATTCTCATATTTATTTTTGTTAATGCAATACTGGTGTTCATACACACATTCCCGTAACCTCCTGTCGGTTTTCCCGACATAGAATGCGGGACAGTGGTTGCACTTGGCTAAGTAAACTACCCCTCTAGTTTGGCAATCAATCTTGTGGTTGATGTCAAATTTAGTACTTCCCACTACAAAGGAAGATCCCGTGGTCATAAACTTACAAAACTTACACGTTACATTTAAACATACCCTTCTTTGTCGTAAATGGTATGTTATCCCCCTCCAAAATACCTTTGAGGTTCATGCCTCTTCTGAATACAATTCTAGGTTGATCTACAAGGTTTTCTCTTAATGAGTTCTCATTAGTTAGGAAGTGCTAGTTTTTTAATATAATAGCTCTAATGTTACTGGCATCAACACTAAACGAACAAACGAAGTTCAATTCAGCTGGTAAATTCTCTTGTGTGGAAGTCATAAGTAAGCCAGCTTGGCCTAAATTTAAAATTGGTTTATAAAACCCAATATCCCTCTTAGTTTGGACTTTGTACATCACTTCCTAGACCATCCCGAGGGGGTACCCTCTTTTAATAAACATGTCTTTTAATAGATCGCATTCCAATAGGAAATCATCCATTCTAGTAACCATTCGGGCTGCTCTAACTAATTGCCCTTTCATGACTGATTTCTTCTGTGACAAGGGGTGACAGCTAGAATAATGGAGAAAGGCATTAGAATAAGTCTCCTTCCTAAAAATTCTAGAGACATAGCAGTCTTTACTATAATCTTTGGAAAGTTCCACGTCAAGATATGCTATCCTTTCACTGCAAAACGAAGATGTGAACTGTAAAAATGTGGTGGTAGAATTAAAGTAAGATAGTAAGTTTCCTGCCTGAGAGAGGTCCCCTTCAAACAAGATGAATATATCATCCAAAAAGCATGTGTAAAAATGGATGTTTTTGGAAATATCAATAGTATTATTCAATACAAATTGGTTCTCCCAGTGTGCCATTACTAGGTTGGCGAAGCTGGCCCCACAAGGTGATCCCATCACTATGCCAACCTTTTATAGTACTTGTTGTTAAAGGTCACAAAATTACAAGATAAAATAATGTCAAGTAATTCACCCACCAAGTCCAGTTCCTCACGTGTGGCCCCATTTTTCTGCATGGTTGCCAAGGTCAATTCCATGCCCTCAGTGTGGGGTATAGAGGAATAAAGGTCTTTAACATCCACTGTTAGAAAATTCCTTTCACCACAGAAAGGTAGACTATTGATTTTGTCCAAAAAAGACCAAGAATCCTTACAAATCTGACTTTCTGGCAGTAAATATTTTTTCATGACAGAATCAGCAACCTTTGCACAAGCATATGTTATGCTATTTCTTGCGTCCACTAGGGAACGCATCGAGGGGTCTTGTAAATTCTTGTGGATTTTTGGAATGCCAAAAAATATCGGTATCCTTGGAGCTGACATGCTAAGGTAGCTAAACATGTGTGCATCAATTTGGGCTTCAATGAACATGTCATTAATATATGAGTTGATTCTGTTATATGCAGTGTTCATCTCACTTCTGGATACTTCCTCGTATGAAACTGTAGTAATAATTCTGGTCATTCTATCCACATAGTCCTCCTTGTTCATAATAACCAAGCCTCCCCCTTTAACAGGTTGCATGATCCTAACTGGGGCTTCCTGTAAGGTTTTAAGCATGCTTCTCTCATATTGAGTTATGTTAGGTTTTATAGTATTTGTCTGGGGTCTCTGCTGTAATGCATTCCGAATGTCAAGCTCACATATCTGTTCAAATAATAATATGGCAGGATGAAGAGGAGGACTGTACACACTAGAAATGTAAAAATTAGTTTTCAGACTGTTGTTATGGCCCAATAATATTCTTAAATTCAAGTTCCTGACAAAACTCATTTTGTACTCATTTTTACTTTTACGTTTTTACTCATTTACATAAGTGCTTTTTTGCTACCCATTTACTGAATTGCTGTTTTAAGTATTTAATCGCCCTTAACTGTTTAATTACCAGTATTTATAAGCATTGCCATCTGAAAACACTTTTTCTGAAGAAATTTTGTCATTCATACAGGACGAAAAGCAGTGTAAAGAGTGTTACTTAACAATAAATGTTCATTTAATTTTGCTGGACGGTGGCTTGTGTCGTTGGTTGCCCTTTCATTCATTTCAGTTGTTTTTTACTCAGTAGTGCCATCAGAACTGAATCGTACTGCTCCATGTGTAGCATAAATTGCAACAGCTCCTTGCTACAAATGTACAAAGTGGGTTGATACTCTCTAAAAGGAGAGAAGAGCTTTTATTGCTACTCAATTTAAAGTTGTATGGGGGGGAGACAGCACTGGTCACAATAATAATTAAACCACTGTTGGAAGTTATGTGATATGGCAACTTCAGTATAAAGCAATCTCTGAGGGCTGTGTCCTTGTAGAGTCAGCAAGAAACACCTTCCTACCTGTAAGCCAAAGACCCAAATGAATGGGGGTCTATCGACAATGGAGTGGTAGATGTTGGTGCTGAGCTGTACATGCAATGATACATATCCATTTTTGATGCCCGAGGAGATATGTCTGAACATGGGTTATTACCTGCATTTCTAGTGCAATGCAAGATGATAGAACATGCAAGTATGATTTCTTTTTTTTTTTTTTTACAAGAACTTCAAGACAAGTCCAAAGGTCACCTGTCCAAGATATGTTAAACATTACTTTTCTGTACCACTCTACAAAAAAAGAGCATTTTCCACTGAATGAGAAGATGCCTTCTGGGGTCCGCATGCAAGTGACCAGACATGCCCAAAGTACCTTCACTACCTGACTGCCTCTCTGGCTGCTACTCAACATTTGTGCAGGGATACAAAACAAGGAGAGGCAAACCCCTGTATAACCATAGCTGAGCTGGTTGGGGTTGTATGTGGTCCCCATGAAAGCCTAAGGAAGTGAACAGGCTAAATAATGGAAATAAAACATAAACCAATATCAGTGTTAAGAAATACCTTCATACATGTGATGAGCATGTTTCTTAACTTGAAAACTGGTTTGTGTTATTCTAACTTCACTGGAACTGACTAGAATTTGTTTCATGGTTTCTATACAACATTGGGTCCCACAGACCTTTATACATATTTGACTGTTTCTTCTGGAGTGCCAAATTCTGCTGTACTTATGTGAACTTGTGTTTTTTTTCAGGCGCCCAGGAGTTGCTATGAACCTATGGTTATTCATTTTTCTCTTGGCTCTATAACAATCAGTTGTACCTAGATCACTACATATCCACTGGCTAATGCTAAATGCTGTAGCCAAATTAGTGACAGTTATGGCTGTGCATACACCCTTCATATCTAGCCTCTGTGGTAGATATGTGCATCTCAGAGAGGGTGCACATTTCAGAAACTTTGGGCACTGAGGACACACATAGATCCTCAGAAATCTTGGGTATAAAATGGCCATCATGTCCTGGTGAAGCTGTGTGCCCAGCCCGTACGCTAACAAAGGCCACTATAATGGTGGATGTGAGTGATGCCCTCTTCCTCCAAAAACTAATTATAACACTCCAAAAATGAAAAATAACACAAAGAGCAAAGCCATCAACATACTACCATCCTCTTCCTGTAGTGTTGTTGACAGTGACACTGTGTCTTTGGACCATGACACTTTCATGCTGCCATCAACAGCAGCCACAGGTGCCCTGCTGACACCATACTTGTGTTGTCTCATTATGCTGGACACTCCCCCACTGAAACCTATGAAAATAGGAATATACATGCAACATTGTATGTAAACACACACATACAGTACAGTACACACACACACACACACACACACATACACACACACACACACACACACACACACACATACATACACACCTGTCATGCTCACAGATACTCACACCCATTTATGCAGATGTTTATCAGCTGCATATAATACTACATACACACCACATTAATTTATGGTAGCCATGTCTAAACTTCTGACCCTGGAACCACAAATGCCTGCTACATATCCTTTACATGGTTTCCATTGTTCATGCACCCCCCCCCCCACCACCACCACCACAGAGTCTGGGGTTCCTAGTTATAGCTACATCACAATGTCTGCTTCGATATGACTGACATCAACTACAGGACTTATCATTCTTAATGAGGTACTTTAGCAAACTGAAGTACTTTTTCAACTTAGTAATTCCTTCCTTAATTCTGTAAAGTTGCAGATTTACAGAATATTTTCTGAAATTTCTCTATTCCACAGCTGCATAGTAATGAACAGTGTTGCACAAAATGGCATTGATGCTTTATATTATTCTATTAAGGGCCAGCTGATATGGTGGTTATGCTAATGAAGCTAATTATTGCCACTGTTTCTGAATCATTGCCATAGCACATTGCAATATGCCCAGACATGATGGTGATAACCATGCACATCGCAGTGACAATGAGTTCCGTCACCAGCATGCTCATGCATGCAACATGTGTATCCCCACTGTGTAACAATACAGCATTACATTTATTGTTAGCCCTGTGATATAGTGCTATGGGGATATACAGTATTGCCATAGTGCAGTGCTACATTGCACAACATGTGGTCTATACATATGCATCCTTGTTCATGGTTACTATTTTGCTCCTTGAGTGAACCTTAGTGAGTAGCCATGCCTACTTCAGCTACTCCTGAATGCACAGCTGTAGCTTGATGTACTAGGGAGAAACTGATTTTCTTGTTCTTCCTGCACAAGGATTTTTAATGGCTTTTGTTAAGACAGCGTGACAGGTCAGACAGACATGATGGTGATAGCCACGCACATTGCAGTGACAATGAGTTCTGTCACCAGCATGCTCATGCATGCAACATGTGTATCCCCACTGTGTAACAATACAGCATTACATTTATTGTTAGCCCTGTGATATACAGTATTGCCATAGTGCAGTGCTACATTGCACAACATGTGGTCTATAAATATGCATCCTTGTTCATGGTTACTATTTTGCTTCTTGAGTGGACCTTAGTGAGTGGCCATGCCTACTTCAGCTACTCCTGAATGCACAGCTGTAGCTTGGTGTACTAGGGAGAGACATATTTTCTTGTTCTTCCTGCGCAAGGATTTTAGTGGCTTTTGTTAAGACAGCATGACAGGTCGTTTTGGAAGATGGATGCCTAGCATGAATCCCCAGAGATAAAGAGCAATGCCACTGGCATCACTGTATCAATCATTGCCAACATCGCTAGAGTGACGTCAGACAGACAGGACCACCTGAGCTGCTTTGACAGCTAGATGCCAGGGTTAGATACAGACAGACAGGTACTGTAAGTATATTTTGTTTTGGAACACTATTGTCTTCTAGTATCTTATCTATTTCACAAGTACACTTAGCAGTTCATACTTTATTTTCCAGCAGTGGAGGAACATGAGATTAACAGAGATGGATGTTGTAAAAGCTTGAAACAGTCCACTGTAGAACTGTAGTCATGTTGTTGATATGCGTGTCTAATCATTTTTTCACATTGTTTCATCCTTCTGCAGATCCAGTTTTGAAACAGGAAGAGATGATTTCATGCTCACCTCAGTCTGTGCTGGCTGAAGTCTCTAAAACTGGGCTGCCAGTAGCCACCATTGCTTTCTGACATTAAAAGGACAATATTTCTCTTGATGGAAGTAATCACAAGAGTTCACTGGTGTCCTCCAAGGTAATTTCTCAGGAGGAAAGGTCAGAGGGTTCTGGATGTCTGCTTAGTGACATGGAGCACCTTCTGGTGTGGCATGTGGTGACACAAGACCTGCAGACTCCACCCATTAGGTCACCAGCTGGCCAACCAATCAACCTATAACAGCCATCAAGGCAAATGTTCTCTGCATTTGCAGCTCTACAGAGTTGACATGGCAAACAACTATGTCAGGACCTTACTCTGTACCCATCTTGATGTTTTACCTCCCTTATGTGTCTGTGTCATTCCCCATACATTCTTTGTTGTCCAAACATCCCCCATCACCACTTGTCCACCCTCTACATGCCTGTGTCCATTCACTGTCCTCCCAAACTTGTGTTTGTCAGCTTCTGTCTGTGGTTATTTTACGTTTGTCTACATATACTTTCTGCCCATTTGTTGATTGGTCACTAGTGCAGTACAGGTGTTCAGATATAAATGCTGACACTACATTGGCAGTTAGAACTGAAACACTTCAGCTCTTCATGTGTGCTATTTAACTGTAGCAAGTGGTTTGCTATAGCTTTCAAAGAGGAACGAGTTTATTTATTTATTTATTTTTGACCTTTAAAGCTGAGGGGGTGTCAGATTAGGGAACAGCACAGAGTGCCAGAATAGCTAACTACAGTTTTGCCCTGCCCTATCCACAACCTTCCCCCACAGCCTTTCCCACCTACCTTTGTTTCTATATATGAAAAATGGTTCTTTCCCCTGAAAAACTCAATTCTCTTTCTTCCTCCCCATCATACCTTACGGTTATGGTAGCAGGTTTTTCCCTGCCTGTAGTTCTTCCTCTTTCTATTTTCCCATTTATTTCATTCACTCCCCATTTACATGATAAACATGGTTGGCATTTTGTTGCATGCATTCACATTGGTTTACCTGATGACTGCTATGTTGCACTTCTTGTGACGGATGAGCATGAGTTATAGCTATGCAGCACTACATTGCTCACATCAGTACTTAGTGACTCAGCTGTACTAGCCTGCCTTCCTTGTCATATACAATGAGTTAGTTATGTACCTCGGCATTTCACTATAGCCATACAGAAGCCTAGTGTGGCTTCTTCCATTAACATTGCACTTCTTTTTAATTATGTCCCCATTTGTCCAGCCTGGTTGCTTTAGTCAGTGCCAAATACACGTGTAGCTCCTTGCACAGCACTTCATTGAGGCTGTGCAGTCCTTGTCTATGAATCCCTGCCACTGTCTATTCTTTAAAATTGTATTCCTTTCTACACTCTGCCATCTTCCTTAGAAAGTGAGAATATGGCATGAATTTAATTAAAGACAACAGAGAGAAACTAAAAGCATCACAGTAAGAACATCAAGATAAAAGATAACATTAAACATGGACACATATTTGTGTTGCTTTCGTTTAACTGTAATCAAACATCAGTTTGTTTATTAAGAATCTTGTGTATAAACTCCAACCCGAAAACGTTTTGATTAAACCACTTCATGAACATATCCGGTATCTCAACAGTTCCTGTCCACAGTATCAAACATTCAATAGAAAAGTTATAGTAGATTTATATATGCTAAAAATGGGTTATATTAAATATTAAAACAATGCTACAGCCATAACACCAGTCAGCTTGTATAGCTGAGTGCTACACAACATCCCATAGCCTTGCCACATTGTAATGAGTAAAAATTCCCAAGAATAAATAAATGTTATGAAACAAGCAAACTCTGCATTTTTTAACAAACCAATGTATCTTTATGCATGCTTAATGCTCAGAAATAATTATAGGCTGTAAATGACTATATTTGTCCTAAAAGGATGTGTGCAAATGTTCAGAGACTAGTACTGCAAATGTTAAATAAATACAACCAACAAAATGTAAATGTCCGAAAAAGCTAAAATTGATTTTGATATAGCTAAGTAAGGAGTGAACTAAAAGCCCCCCCCCCCCCCATTTTCAGTAAATATTTTCTTTTTTCATAAATAGTTTTGGGCTGACTGTAAAGTAACCAGCATATTTTATGAATTCTTGTTTAACCATTAAAATGCGTTATGGTATCACAGACAAATAACTATTGCATTTCAAATTCAACAATTGTTTCTTGAGTTGTTGTTGTGTCTTTCGGCTTTTCCCGGTATAATAGCATAAATTCCTGTTTTCAAACAGTGACAGAGTAATTATGTAAGAGTAGATGTACTTCTTCACTGTAGTCCCAAGACATTATAATGCTATCATAAAAAATATCAAGTGCAACTGTAGTTTCATCTTCATACACTTGTTTGAGTTTTATTTTTTTTTTCATTTTCAGTTTTTAATGCTGTCTTCCATTGTCAAATCTGAACTCCTAAAGGCAGTGTAACAATAAATTATCAGTTCCATTTAAAAACTATCTTTCACAGTATGTATTAGCAGTGTAGCAATAAATCATCAGCTTCATTTAAAAACTGTCTTTCACAGCATATATCAGTAATGTTTTGAACCTGAGGCATAAATACAGAAGGTATGTGAAAACTAGCTGCAGCAATATTTTTACTGGTTCAGCCATCTATGCTTGTAAAATGAAATCCAAATCTTCTATAGTTTCATGACTGTTGAGATGTCAAAATCTGAAAAAAAATGCAAATTTTTTCGTATGAGTTTATGCCACTAATGTACAAAATGGTTAATTTCTGGGTCTGGAATGCAATTCATACCCTAGTTGTGCATTAAACCCTCTCCTAAATTAAACTGAGGAAATTAATTCAGCAAATAAATGTAGACTTTTTCTTTGGCTTTTTTCCAGCTATCCCTTGTTTCTGGCATCTGTTCTCCTTATGCTTTCTGAGACCATAACTGTTTCTTCTTCTATAACATTTCCATTATTCTAAAAGTAAATAACTAGAATGATTTTAACCTGATGTCACAGAGTATTAAAAGGAAGCCCTTGTTTCTTCTTTCTCTGGTTTTCTTCTCCAGCAGCTCTAGAAATGTCCTCAAGTCCATCTTGCAATTCCCTCATGATGGATATCACTAAGCTTGCACTGATTTTTCTTTACTATTATTATTATTACTATTATTATTTTGATTCAGCATTTCTTCATAAGACTGTAGCATTGTAGGCATTTCTGTCTTAGAGCAACATGCCTGAAAATGTTATCGTTAAATGACAAGTTAAGGAAGATCCAAAAACAACAGGAGGACACAAGATAGGCACCAGGTTATAAAGCTTTAATCAGGCACAAGCACTTTCACATCTGCTTCTTCAGGTGCAGAAAAACAAACTGAAACTAGTCATACTTTTAAACATTGCTGAATCCATCACATGACAACAATACATCACATGTCTATATACACTCCATTACTATAAAATATTAAAGCTATATGGTAACCACAAAATAACCAAATATTCAAAGAAAATCATAAAAACAGAGGTGCGCAGCCTTTGAATTTCCCACTACCTATAAGAGAACAAAAGCTACCTGCCTTGAAACAACAGAGCAGAGGTCGCAGCAGGACCAGGAACAAGAGGAAGCATGATTGGTTGAACGAGAACCCATACAATATAAAGAAAACTTTTTTCAACCAAAGAAAGACTTGATATGGAATTTATCCAGTCATGTTCTGTCTCAAGATGAGTTTAATTTGTACAAAAAGGATTGTCTTTCTTACCCACTGGTAGGTCTGACTTTGCAGATGTTATATTTGATATAAAGATGTTTACACATAACTTGATGTTAAAAATGCAGTTTAATGGCACAGAGACTACACATATGCAAGGTAGTCATGTTTGTAAAAAACCTAGCACATTTATACCAGCAGTTAACCCATTAGTTAATGCTTTTGAAAAAATGTGCATAGAGGATGTACATAAATTAAATGATTTTAATAGGCATAAACATTGCAAGGGGCAGAAGTCTTATAATTTAACAAAATCAGAGCAAGAAGCTTTACTGGATTTATAGAACAATGACACAATAGTAATCAGGCCTGCCGATAAGGGAGGGCCTATAATCATTATGGATACAAATAAATATGATTTTACTATATCTCACATGTTGAAGGAAGATGTTTTTTATGAGAAACTGTCCCCCTGTTAGGGTTAAGCTGTTCATAGAAAAAGTGCATAGGCAATTAAAAGATATGTTTTTGAATGGCATGATAGATAACAGTCTGTTGTATTATTTTATGGTTACCTCATCTACTACACCCATTATCCAAGGTTTGCCTAAACCACACAAGAGCACTACTGACCCACCCATGAGGCCTATAGTGTCCGGTAGAAACTGGTGTACTGAACCGGCATCCATTTTCATTGAAAAATGTTTGAGACCACTTTTAAACACAAGAGAGCATGTGTTAAGAGACACAGAACAGTTTTTGAGAGATTTATACACTTTCAATAATTACAACTCTATTGAAGGTGTTCTCATGTTAACATTTGATGTGGTCTCTCGTTTTACTGTTATACCCAATGTGATTGGGTTGGAAAGTTTAACCAGGTTTATGGAAATGTATTCTGATTTCCCTGAAAGTAAAATTATTCTAATGAGGAATTTACTGAGCATTGTCTTAGAAAATAATATTTTTCTGTCTGGTGATGATTTTTACTGGCAACGTAATGATGTAGCTATGGGCAAGTCCTGTGCCAATAGCTATGCCAGCACTGTCATGGTTGTATGGGAACATGAGTTCTTATTGAGTGGCCCGTATCAGAACAAAGTTTTGTTCTTTCGTAGATTTGTAGATGACCTCTTTATTTTATGGGCAGGTACAGAAGAGGAGTTCTTGGAATTTCTTATGTACTTGAATGCAACCATCACTTTTCTAAGGTTTACATCTGTTGTCTCATATGAGTGAATAAACTTTTTGTGATGTTCAAGTAAATATTGAAAAAGGGAGCATATATACATGCTTGTACAGAAAGGAATGCTATGTTAACTATCTTTTAAGCAGAGGAAGTATGCTACCTACCTATGTGTTTGATAATGTCATTAGGAATCAGGTTTTTAGAGTGTCTAGGTTGAACATTAGGGATGCAGATTTCCATCAACAATTGAACAGTACGAGGAATAATTTACTGGCCAGAGGCTATGAGGAGAAAGATATACAGAAGGAAATACAAGAAGTAGTTAGTTTGCGGCATACTAAGGCTAGACCTTATTATTCAGATAGATTGTCTAAGGAAAAAGAGACCAGTGGTGATAAGCCTAAGTTAAAAGTGTCACTAAGCTTCTCTAGTGATATTGGGTCTTATATGAACATTATACGTAAACACTGGGGGATATTGACCACTGACAAGGCAGTCACAAAATGGATAGAGAATGAATCAAAATTTTTGTTCAGGAATCGACAGTCTTTGAAGAGACGCTCATGTGCACCCAGAGAAGAGAAAACATCTATGGGTGGTATGGAGACTAAGCCTTGTGGCAAATGTTCATACTGTGGGTATATAGATATAAGCAATGAATTTTTGCATCCAGATGAGGACCGGCTATATAAATTTAAAGTACAAGCTACATGTGATACACAGCATATAGTGTATCTTGCTCAATGTGTAGTATGCAAGAAATTTTATATTGGGAGAACAGACTGTACACTCAAGGAGAGGGTTAGAGAACACATTTATCACATAGGCAAACAAAGCAGAAGTAATGCCCTGGCCAAACATGTTGTGAATACTAACCACTAACATAAATTTAAGTTTATGGCCATTGCTAGGAGTTTTGTGAGTAAAAGGGGGGGGGCATATGTAATAAAACAGAGGAACTGGAAGCTAGATGGATAGTTTTATTCAGAAGCTAGATGGATAGTTTTACTCAGAGCTGACATGGGACATGGTCTCAATGAACAAATACCACTGAGACCAAAGTTAAAGGCCAGACCTCTATGTAGGTAAAGTAGTTGTTTTTAAGAATATGTATTTTAACAATGTTTTTTATAGTACACAAAGTATATAAGAAATATTTTATGATTATATTTTTATGATTTTCTTTGAATATTTGGTTATTTTTGTGGTTACTATATAGCTTTAATATTTTATAGTAATGGAGTGTATATAGACATGTGATGCATTCAGCAATGTTTAAAAGTATGACTAGTTTCATTTTGTTTTTATGCACCTGAAGAAGCAGATGTGAAAGTGCTTGTGCTTGATTAAAGCTTTATAACCTGGAACCTATCTTGTGTCCTCCTGTTGTTTTTGGATACATTGCTGTAATTTTGCTGCGGACAGAAAGACTTGCATATGAGTGTTTTTTATTGTTCTTGCAAGTTAAGGAAGATGTTATGGTGAAATGCAATTTTCATCACATAGACTTTATTTAACCATCCTTGCACACAGATGTGTGTGCATGTGCATGTGTGTCTATATGTGTGAGAGCGTGTGTGTGTGTGTGTGTGTGTGTGTGTGTGTGTGTGTGTGTGTGTGTGTGTGTGTGTGTGTGTGTGTGTGTGTGTGTGTGTGTTTGTGTTGTGTGTGTGCGTGCATGTGCTGGGATGTGGTGTAGCAAAAATCAACAGGTGGATGAAAAGGTGAGACATATGGGAGTAGTTCTGAGCAGTAGCTTTTCTTTTTAGGTCAAGCTGCTATGATGGTTACGAATCCTTAATACCATCCAGGAAACCTCTCCTAATTTCATCTGAGCATTCCTGATGATGTTTACTAATAGTGTGCATATCCCTGTTAACTAATCATGCTTCTCCTTATATTTGTCTCCTTTAATGACATATCTGAAGCCTATATCTGATGCAGAATGGTTATTGTTATTTTTTTCAGGATGGAGTATAACACACTAGCCCAGTGATATCCATACTTGATAATAGTGAAGTGACACAGCTCCTTGAATATATGCCATTTAATTTACATAGTCCAATGTAAATTAGGTCTAGTATGTCTCTTAAATCTTTTTTTTATTTATTTTATTTATGTAGTTTTGAGCCCAGACAGTTTAATAAATCTGTTCAAATGCACTTCATCAGTGAGGGTCTATTGTAAATTTCCTGTGTGGATTTAGTGAATGTAGGTTGCAGACCATATGATTATTAAGGTCTAATTTAGTAACATTTTCTATAAATATAGTATGGGAAAGAAATTCTTGCTCTTTGTACCCAAAGACACTTAAGACATTTTATCTGAGCAGACTTTCCTGTCTTGCTTGTTTTAGCAAAGGCTGAGAATTACTTTGTTGGTTTTATGGATTCTGCTATGAATTGCCTACTTCCTCAAAGCCAGTGATTCAAAATACAGAAAAATAATGCCCAAAACACAGTCCCCCAGATTCACCAATCTTTCGTGCAGGACTAGCTTAGTCCTGCACGGAAGCACCCGTTTAGGAACAGGACGGCAGTGTGCCATGCATATCAATAAAGGCACGCTGCCCGAGCTCCTAGGCTTATACGGAGCATGTACATGTGCAGGGGGCATGTCTGAGAGCAGACACGCCCCTGCAATGTCGAACAGCAGAAAGTGGGAAGAAATAAGCGAGATCACTCATAGGTGTCCGCAGATCCCCACCAACAATTCCCCATGTGTACAGCAGCAACAGTACAGAGAAAGTAAATGAAGAAACCCTTTTATGTTTTTTAAAAATCCGATTAAAGCTAACCGTAGGTGCATGGGTGTGCCCATCGCTTCGCTACGGTTAAAGCAGCTTAAAAGGCTGAAGAGGATAACAAGGAAGATATATGCAAATGAAGCAGCATAGCAATAGTGTAGTGGGCAGAGCATTCACCTAACGAGCAGACATTCCCGGTTCGAGTCCCACTGCAGCACAGTCTATTTTACATGGCAAAGCACATTATAACCAATATTTTTGTTGCAAAACCCACTAAATAACACATATTTATGAACTAGAGTACTTCAGGAAATGCACATGTGAAGTATCAGTGTCATAATGAATAAGGCACTAGTAAGCAGGTCTAAGCACAACTAAGCAGTAGTAAGCATATGTAAGCACTACTAAATGTGTTTGAGTGTGTTTGTGCAGGGGTAAGCTCTGCCTACACAGATTAAGCAATCTGGAAGCTTACTGTGTATAAGAAACTCTAACTGGAAGTTAGCAGTGCTTAGCTCCACGCACACACGCGCACACCTGCTTACAACTGCTTTAAAGTGCCTTAATCACTCTGTATCCAACGGCCCGTGTTCTGCCCAGCAACAAAACAAACAGCCTCTGCAAGGCTCGAACCCTGTACACCACAGTCATAGTAGTTAACCACTAAATCATCACAGCAGTACATACGATAGAGGTTTCAACAAACAAATCCTCACCATAGGAAAATCAAACTGAACATGTGAAATGACAATATATACAGTGTGATGTTGAATAACTTGCTACATAACATAAATATGTGAACTGGAGTACTGCAGTAAGGCCAGATGTCAGGTGTTATTGTAATAAAGTGTTGAATTCCCCAGGACCCCATACAGTGTACATACACATGAATCACAGATACCAGACACAGATATAACATGTAACAAATAATAAATCAATGTCAAAAGGAAAATATAATGCTAATTAGATATTAAGCAATGCTAAGCATTGCACAGGTCAGTTTACATGGTGTAAGCAATGTGTAGGCCAGCTAACTCAATCTGCCCAGTGGTATGCCCCCTTAAGTAATGCCAACATTAGGTAAGCAGGTGTGCCCATAGCTTACCCTTTTCAAAACCATCCAATCATGGGAAAGTGTGAAAAATTGGGTGTATTTAAACCCCACAGGTGCTAATAATTCTCATAACTGGTTGCAGCTCCCTTCTGTAGGCAGAATGGCTGGAGTTGGGGAAGGCACTTGATTTAGAGCGCAGAGCTGGGGCACCCAGGAGTCCAGATTCATGGTATGGCTCCTGGTAAAACACCATGAGGAGAGACTACCGCAGGGCCACTATAAATTGGAGGCCTGGGACAGTCTCGCCTGTGACCTCACCAGTGCCACTGGTACCTCCCAGACTGGTGAGCAGGTCAGGCATCACCATGCTGACTTGAAGCAGCAGAGACGTGATCTCTTGGCCAGTGCATCCAAGAATCCAGGCAGATGGCTGATGCCCCAGCAATGAGTAAGTACTCATTCTACTACATAGATAATGCTTGCCTAGCTTGTGTATACTATGGATAGGTAATGGCTAAATAGCACCGTATTTCTCCAACAGCTGCAGATGAGCCAGCAAACCCATGCTGCTAGGCTTCAAAGCTGCTTCGCTTAACTTGTATCAAAATTATATTACCCCAGATGGGACTCGAACCCACAATCCCTGGCTTAGGAGGCCAGTGTCTTATCCATTAGGCCACTGGGGCCCGACGTATAGGTAAATACTAGGCTAACTGCCTTGAAGAGCCATTTTAAGCCTAGGAAATATCCTACAGTCAGAATCAAACCTTGCACCTTGCATTTTTAAAGTAAACACCTTAATCATTATGCCAAACCCCCGTCGCGAGGCAGGTTAGTAATATTCTTGCATGTACTGTCATAACAAATAAATATAACAGTACTAGAAAGTGTTGTACCAGTATAAAATTTATTGTGTATGGGACAAATAAACCAGACAATATGGCAGGAAGACTGTCATATAGGTTGCGTGGAAAAAAGGTGTAATATCTAGTGATTAAAAGTATAACCGTTGGAGTGTTTGTGTACATTCTGCTTTCATATGTTGTTGTAGTGTTGCATTCTGTAAATAGTACTGTTGTATTAAGCAGTCTTACCCACACTGTTGAATGCAGTTAAAATGTGTAGGAAGTTCAGTATAACAATGTTGGAAGACCCTCTTATAGAACAACTAAGGGAGACTTAGACAGAAACCATTGGAATGCTTTACATCAGTTCCCTGATAGCACAGTGTACTGTGATGTCAACTGTAATATTTTTACCACACACAGCAGGGGTTTGAATCCCAGGAGTGGTAGTAAGTTGTATGCATAATCATACCCCACAACTGTACAGAGTTTGTGAGAATGGACAGCGCAGTGGTAGCATTGTCGCCTCACAGCAAGAGGTTCTCTGGTTTGATTCTCGGCTGGGGTTCCTTGTGTGTGGAGTCTGCATGTCCTCCCTGCATACGTGTGGGTTTCCTTCAGGTGCTCGGGTTTCCTCTCACGTTACAAAGAAATGCATCTGGATTGTTTCTCCCCGGGCATCCAGTGAAAATTGACTTTGTTCCAAGTTGGACTTTCCCAGTTAATAAATTTTAAATAAAAAAAATAAATAACTGTTCAGATAGAAACCTGTATGCATAATTAGACCCAACAACTGTACAGATTTTGCTAGACTGTTCAGATAGTACGCTGTAAGCATAATCATAACCATCAACTCTACAGACTGTGGCAGAATGTTCAGGTAGTAAGCTGTATGCATAGTCATACCCCTCAAATGTTCTGATATGTCCAGATTGTTTGTTTGTTTGTTTGTGTCTTTCGGCTTTTCCCGGTTAGGGGTCACCACAGCGGAACTCTGGTCCGCTAATGATTGGCAGTTGATTTTTACGTACCAGCTTGCCAGGCCTGACTCACAACCTTCAACAAAGGTACGCCCATTCACGCATGTCTCCACGCAGAAGACACTCTAGCTGAGAATTGAACGAGACAGCGTCTTTCTGTGAGGCGACAATACTACCGCATCACCACCACCGTGGTTACAGGCCCAAATCTGCTACCTGGTAACCTGTTCCCCTGACAAATAAGTGTGACGATTCAAGAAATGTAGGCAGCTTATACTGACATATAATGGATAGTCAGACCTGAACACAAAAAGAGAATGTATATGGAAACATCTGGAAGTATGTGTAGAATTTGTCAGGTAGTGCTAACAAAGATTTACCCCACAGCTATAACAGGTAAGAGATGTAGACTGTAGGTACAACACAGTTCACTCATATAGTTGTCTACAAGCATGGCATCTGGGAGTATGTGTAGAATTTGTCAGGTAGTGTTAACAATGATTTTCTCAACAGCTATAACAGGTAAGAGGTTTAGACTACACGTAAGACACAGTCCACGTATATACTAATCTACAAACATACCATTGTACAAAGCAAGGCCATTGGGTATTGTAATAATACATGTAAGGGACAGATCACTGCAGTGACTGAGAAAGTTGTAAAAACTACAGGGATATATTATTTGTTAATTGACCTCTCTCTCTCACCCCCACCATATGTGCAACAATAACCCAATTACACACCTCAATGGATACGTGTACACTCCATACTTTTGTTGGGACATATGTCCTATTGGTTTACAAATATTCACATTTGGTTCTATGCATGTGCCATGTTAAAATCCCCCTATACTGGTGGCCTGTTGCCATCAATGAAACCTGCATGCTGTTGTAATTGCCACTGTTGTCCCATATATGCATATGTTCTGCTTGCTCTGCAACTGTTGTAAATCTGGTGTCTTGGGTTAATGGGAATACCTATGCATGCTGTTATAACTAAACCTGAATGCTGTTGACTATTACTAACCCATATCATTCTTAAAACTGCAACACCATAGCTCGTACGGGAAGGTCGGTCCCAGCGGACCCACCTGTCCCACCTCAGCTGGCCATGGCACCAGGCACCAGCACATCTGGGGCCCATCCTGGGACCTCTTCCTTTGTTGGCACTGCATCACCTTCGGGTGGAACTGCCACAGGGGATGGAGCTCGGCCCCCCTGGAAGCGGGGGCAGAGAGGTACCTGTCACCCGCCATCAGGTCCGGGCTGTGGTGCGTAGGGAACTCGACAGGGAGTTTCGAGACCGGCTACACCAGCTTGAGGGCTGTGTGGCACAATTAGAGGGTGAGCCTGCCCCTCCTACCCAGCCCTCCACACAGCCACACTTGGGGTCATGAATGTGCAGTGGTGACTGCCCAAGGTTGGGGACCTCAGTCCCACTGTTTCCATTTGGGGGCTCATGGGCTTGCAACTTCCAAACACCCCTCCTTGTCCAAGGTGTTTACCCCCACATGTGTCATATACCACCCCTGTATGTGTCCTGTTTGTCTTGTCTGTTAACCTACCCAACCTACCTCCCCAAATATACCTACTACCCCTACATCCCACTCTCACCTGAAAAAGAAAGGGGAATCTGTTCCCACAGAAAAATGTTGCCCCATACATAGCTGTCATTTTCGCACACGTGTCCACTGGACACATGTAATCCAGTCTAAATGGCATCAAAATGAATTATTGTTGTCCTCACCCCCTCCCAGGGGTTTGAGTGTCCAAATCTACCTCCAAACTCAGTGTATATGCACAGCTGTTGCTGTAGAAGAAATGGGTAGCTATGGACCTTCCCTACACCCTTCCTGCACATCCCTAGCTATTTTCCCTACTGTCTTTCCCTCTTTGTGCCCCTTTTTCACCACTTTCCTATCAATCCCTTTTTCTTTTCTTTTAAAGAAATTAGCATTTGGGAAAGCAGGAGTAAGCACTTTTAAGAAGCAGCGAGCGGGTTTAAGCCTGTTTGCGTGGGGGTAAGCTATGCCTACACAGGTTAAGCAATATAGAAGTTAACTGAGTATAAGAAACTGTAACCGGAAGTTAGCAGTGCTTACCGCCGCACAAACCTGCGCAAACCCACTTACAACTGCTTTAAAGTGCCTTAATCACTCTGTATGTAATCTCCCGTGTTCTGCCCAGCAACAAAATAAACAGCCTCTATAAGGCTCAAACCCAGGACCCTGCACTCCATAGCCAAAGTGATTTATCACTAAGCAATGACAAATGTACATAACTCTGATGTATTCAGAAACATATCATCTAGCCCAGTCATGCTACAGTACAGAGAATGTAACCAACATCTAGATGTATGTGTGTGTAAATATATTAATATCTAAACAGATACAACATATCTATATATGTATATATATATATATATATATATATATATATATATATATATAAACATATATACATGCAAATGCCTACATTGACACATATATATGTCTATACCTATATGTTGACATATACACAGCAAGGTACATATATGTATGCAGGTATATAACTATGTAGATATATACGGACATAGTCATACATATGTAAGTTGATATATATATATATATATATATATATATATATATATATATATATATATATATATATATATATATATATATCTATATAGGTATATGTGGCCATACATCTGTAGACTGCAATGGTAGATTAACAAAAACAAATATGTCCACATGCACCGTTAATGGGGTTGAGAGGCCCCAAACAATATACGTCTTGTACGAATAAGCATACCCCCCCAGCCAAACACGTCACCCTGCAATACACTACCAAGTGTTGCAGATCCTATAACCAGGACCTGATATGACATGGGCACAAGATGTTAACAGTACTACATCCCACCTGCATGATGTCAGGTTGGTATTGGTAACATAGCATGCAGTACACTCTGGCTCCCATATTAAATGTAAAATGTGGAAGCTATCAACATCCTCAGGATATATATACACAGACACACATATGCAGATACAGCTATACACACACATATATATATATATATATATATATATATATATATATATATATATATATATATATATATATATATATAGATAGATAGATATATTTACATATATATATATATATATATATATATATATATACATGTGACTGCACATTCACATGCAAAGATATGTACAGTAAGATACATATGTAGAAGGTGCACAAAATATGGAGCAGCCACTATGCCTACAGTTCAGACCTGAACAACTGGACACTGCATGGGCCACCCATACAAATGACAATCATTGCTTGCAACATATACCCACAGACAGGTTATAGGAAAAAACACCACGCACAAGTTTGCATGAATGGAAAACCTTTATTTGTGTACTATTACAGTTCTATATATTATTGCTACTGTAATTGGGATTGTCTTCACAGACATGGTGTATGTGGGTTCACATCTTCTTTCCACATGTGTGCCACTGGCTACTGACAGACATCCTAAGGCCATCATAGTAACGCACCACTGCTAGTTCATACTGCCCCTGTTGACTGCAGCAGAGATATTGGTCAATATGTGTGGACATTCTGACACACCCTATACAGTCCACAGCTATACACAGAACCCCTTAGTGCAAAACATGTGTACCATGCCTGACAACATGGATGTTAACAGCCATGTAGATGGATATAACACATAACAACTGGTATACATATGCCACCGTAAGTTATGCATTCACACACACCTGTCTGGCCTGACATGTACTACCCGCTGGTGCAGGGGTGCCATGGCCACATACTACCCACTAGATATTGACATACATCTGTACAGCATCCCACTGCTCTGTCTGACATACATGACTGTTAAGGGAGGCCCGGCAGCAGTTCATCTGGCAAGTATCTGCACATGACATCTCACTGGGTAAGTACACTAAGCTGCTAGGCATGTAACAATGCACTGTGCAGGCTACAGGCAGACTGGCTCAGCACTGGCCTACATCTCCTATGGGGGAATGCACATGTACCTGCATATATAGCAGGCTGTACAGGCATATCACAGCACAGGGTAAGATACACCTGTGTGAAAGTGCATAACCACAACCAATGAGAACAGAGCCACAGCCACATATGGCAAGCTAGCAAAATATTACAGTATATGGACTATCTGTTCAACACCATCCTGATATATGCCACTCACACACTAACCCTACCTATACTGGGCCGCTACACGGTTTGGTCTGATGGCTGACTGTGGTATGGGACATGTGTGTGTATGGCCCTAAACACATGTAAGCCAATACGGTAACATACAG
The DNA here is from genome assembly GCF_019279795.1 of Protopterus annectens. NCBI lineage: Eukaryota > Metazoa > Chordata > Ceratodontiformes > Protopteridae > Protopterus > Protopterus annectens. Next base: position 1,416,090,499 of record NC_056731.1, read on the forward strand.
TGAAGCAGCATGTCACATCAGATAGGACGGAACCTAGGATGATGACAACTACCATAGTCTGTACACAGGCCAAGGTACATGTTAACAATACACACACTGTTAACATTCACCATAAGTACACAGACCTCAGTACTGTACAAACAACAGTATGTCCAGGTCATGTCATCAAATATAACCCCTACTGTACATAACATGTGTAGCAGTCTATCTCACTGGCTTGTTATCTGATATGATGACACTAATTATGGTGAACAGCACATATGCACCTCTTCATGCATGACATATGTGCAAAGGTTGACAGAGCTGGGGCTGGAAGCACATACACAGAGCCAATACTGACATGTTGCCATGATAACCTCATACATTTACTGTTGTAACAGGGTTTGTTGCAACATATGTCCTGTGAGGGATATGAAGTCAGTAACTGTCATGGCTTTCACCATCTACAGACTGCAATCCTCACATTCCCTTCTGCAGTCCACAGATAGATGCTCCATAGGTAACACATGAAACCAAAGGCACAACACACTGCCCAGTCTGCAGATGACCCTGCAGATGGAGATTCCTCATAAGCATAGAACTGGCATGGCAGGTATTGAGACATGTAGGACAGCCATATCCACACACACACTGTTAAACCAACATTACTCCAAATGCAGTATAGCAGCACTTACAGTCTGTGTATGTATGTGTTCCTTAGTCCATGACATGGATGGTGTCTGGGATGTACACACCTCCCACATGAATGTACAGTGACATGTGAAACTGTACGTGGGGTGTCTGGCCCATGTTGTCAACACAGATTATCATCAGATGTGCCAGTCTTGCCCACCTTTGGCAGGAACTGGTAATGGGCAGCAGGTTTACCCTGCACCTACATTGATAGCATGCTAAATGCATTCCCTGGTGTCAGTGGCATCTGTCCATACAGGGCATGTTGTCAAGCATGATATGTCTTTTGTGGGTCACATGTGATGGCACCACAGGTGTTGCAGGTGTCCATTGGGGAACATGCACTGTCTGCATGTATGTGCATATTGGACAGATGGACGGGGTGCCATGCCCTCTGTAGCCCACTGCTATCACTCCATAGTTACTATCAGTGGCCAATATGCAGTGTACTACCCACATATTGGCTGTTGTCTGGGCATGTGTGTGTGTATGAGACATGGGTTGAGAGTGTGCTCTGGGTAATACTGGAGTTGCTAACTGTGATTGCCTGGCCTTGACATCACATGCATGGGTACGGCTTTGCACCCCAGCCTCCCAGCTATTTCACATCTGTTATCCCTGTACAGTGGACATTACGATATGTAGTAGGGCCACAATATAAGAATTATGCAAAAGCCGCTCCACATTGGCCACAGGTGTCACACACTCACAACCACCTCCACACAGAGTACGAGTTACAAACACATACAGACACACCTGTCATATCTGGGAGTAGAATCCATACCTAACTAGTTTATTACACTACAGCACTACACAGTTATAATAATTGCCACAGAGATTACTGGGGTACAATTTCATCAAAGGTATATATCACATTGGATGACATCAGCAAGATTGCAAAATTAGGACATTCTAATTTTAGTGAGTGTGACTAGCCTAAAATGCATTGCTCCCTACACAGACAGTGACACACACACACAAAAAATCCACAACCAACATGTGTGTGTATAGAACCCCTAACTGAGGTCTATATTATACTACAGCATGGAGCTGTTATAGGACCCACTATGGGGATTATTGTCGAACACCTTCCCCAAAGGTGAATTTCACAATGAATGACATCAACAGGATTGCCAAATTAGGACATTCGAATTGTAGTGAGTGTGACTAGCCTAAAATGCATTGCTCCCTACACAGACAGTAACACACACACAAAACATCCACAACCAACATGTGTGGGCATAGAACCCCTAAATGAGGTCTATATCACACTACAGCATGGAGCTGTTACAGGACGCACCACAGAGATTACTGAAGAACTCCTTTCCCAAATGTGTATTTCACAATGAATGACATTAGCAGGATTGCCAAAGTTGGACATTCGAATTGTAGTGAGTGTGACTAGCCTATAATGCATTGCTCCATACACAATCATTGAAACACACACAAAACATCCAGAACTGCCATGGGTGGGGAAGGAACCCTTCCACAATTCTAAAACACATTATAGCAGTACACAGTTATGGCATGAGCTGCAGAGATTACTTGGCTACAACCTTCCCAGAGGTGTATTTTTAGGTGGGTGACATCAGCAGTCTTGCCAAAGTTGAGCATATGAATTGTAGGGAGTGTGAGTACCCCAAAAAGTATTGCTCTCTACACAGACAGAGTCAGACAGACCAACAGACACACACACACACACACACACACACACACACACACTTGCCATGTCTGGGAGTAGAACACCTACCTAATGGCGTTATCACACTACAGCAGTACACAGGTACAGGATGTGCTACGGAGATTACTGGGCTACAGCCTTCCCAGAGGTGTATTTCCCAAAGTTGAGTATATGAATTGTAGGGAGTGCGAGTACCCTAAAAAGCATTGCTTTCTGCACAGGCAGAGTCGGACAGACACACACACACTTGCCATGTCTGGGGTTAGAACATCTAGCTAACTATTTTAACACACTACAACAGTACACAGTTACATGACGCACTGCAGAGATTATTGGGCTACAACCTTCCCAGAGGTGTATTTCTAAGTGGATGACATCAGCAGCATCGCCAAAGTTGAGTATATGAATTGTAGGGATTGTGAGTACCCTAAAAAGCATTGTTCTCTATACAGACAGACAGACAGACACACACACACACACACTTGCCATGTCTGGGATTAGAACACCTACCTAACTACTTTATCACACTACAGCAGTACACAGTTACAGGATGCACTACAGAGATTACTGGGCTACAACTTTCCCAGAGGTGTATTTCTAGGTGCATGACATCAGCAGCCTTGCCAAAGTTGAGCATATGAATTGTTGGTAGTGTGACTACCCTAAAAAGCATTGTTCTCTACACAGTCAGACAGACACACACACAGACAAACATGCACACAGTTGCCAAGTCTGGGATTAGAACTTCTACCTAACTAGTTTATCACACTACAGCAGTACACAGTTATGGGATGCGCCACAGAGATTACTGGGCTACAACTCTCCCAAAGGTGTATTTCACATTGGATGACCTCAGCAGGCTTGTCATAGTAGGGCTATGGGGAGGGCAGTGTGTGTGCATGGGCCATAACCCATTCATATAGGGGTTGACACACCACATGCAGGCACACACAGAGTCATATTTCACAGGTACGTGTATAAGCTGCTAGATGACTACTTCCTTGTACAGTCATGTTGCACAGCTGGCACATGCACCACATAGTCTGTCAAGCTGACAGATACTGGTGGCTAGTATCTACAGTGAGCGACATCTGCACCTCATGTGTTTGGAGCCCTTTGGCTGTGTACTGGGTGGGACAGGCATGGATGGCTCCTTGTCACAGTCACCCCCTTCCACACATCTATGTCTGTCTACCTTTGGCTTATTATAGTGTGTTGTCCTTACATATATGTCTGTATTCCTATCAACTGTGTGTGCAAGGCATGAGTGGTGCATACTGATGAGTGTCTGCACTAACAACTGCAACTGCCATATATGCCTGGTCCATTGGTGTTTGCAGACATGGCCTTCATGTGTTTAAGTGTGTGAGCATGCCCAATATGACCTTTCAGTATGTTGTTGACTGACATTGCTTTCATTTCTCTAAGTGTGTGAGCATGCCCAGTATGGCCGTCTGTATTGCATGTGTGGATCGAGTCCAGGTAGTTTGTACCGCAGTGCTGACCTTTGTGTTATACACTGACAGGTAGCATGCTGTCTCTGCAGGGTATCCGTCAATCATTTTGCATTGAATGTTACTACATTTCTGCATAGCAGGGGGGCTCACCTGACTGTTTCTACATGTCTACACAGGATTGGTGAGGGGGCACACCTGACTGTTACTATATTTCTATGTAGGATGGGGCACACCTGACTATTTCTATAGTTCTACACAGGATTGGGGGGTACACCTGACTGTTACTATATTTCTATGTAGGATGGGAGGGCACACCTGACTATTTCTACAGTTCTACACAGGATTGGGGGGCACACCTGATTGTTACTATATTTCTACATAGGATAGAGGGGCACACCTGACACTTGTACACATTTGCTAGAACTGTACTGGTATGTTGGGTACTCCATTTCAGTCTGTAGTCTTACCTATCGTACTGGCTTGAGGCATACCAGTGTACTACAGATCTTAGCTTTTAATTACCTACATCGTTTCTGACATCCTACCCTTCAGAACTGACATCCCACTGCCTGACCTGCTGTAGTCTGTCTGTGTAGGCCTGGGGGGAGAGGTTACCCATAGGCCTCATTCAGAGGCCATAGCACCACCTTTGTTTGTGTTTGTCTACACCTGTCCTGCTGGCTGTGACTGTTGTTGGTTATGTGACCCCCCCCCTGACTGGCATGTGTGAGTCACTTACCTTGTGGGTGTCCCAGTACTGGGGGTGGTGCTGCAGGGCTGCCTGTGTCGTATGTACATAGTACACACCCTACATGTGTTTAGGCACAAGTAGTGTAATGTTTGACATCCCTTTTACTGTGAGAGTCAGAGAAAGGTGTTATTCTATGGGTCCCTCCTGTGTCAGTATATTTGCTATGTGTTGCCTCTTTGCCAAGGCCAGGGCATACTGGACATGCCTCCTTCTGCCTACTGGGGCAGGCTCAGGTTGTTCCTCCTCCAAGTCACTCTGTGCCTGTGCGGGCCTTGGCAATGGTGGAGGGCTGTGTGGCCCTGCCCCATGCTGTTCCTGCTGCAGCTGTTTCCACAGGATCATATTGTGTAGCATGGCACATACAAGGATGATTTGGGTACATGTAGCTGGTGAGTACTGCAAGGCTCCACCAGATGTGTCCAGGCACCGGAACCGTGACTTGAGCATTCTGGTCTGTGCGTGTGCCTCATTATGGAGTTCTTGTTTGGGTGCGTGTGCATTTCTGATGCGTGTCATCAGCCATGGCTCCAGTGCGTATCCAGCATCCCCCACTAGGTGACCGTGAGGGATGTCCCCATTGGCAAATCTCTGGTACAACTGTGTCAGATGCCAGTTGTGGGAATCGTGATAGCTTCCAGGGCAGCCAGCACACACATTCATTATTATGCCCTGGGCATCGCACATGACCTGGCAGTTGATGGAGGGAAAGCCCTTGTGGTTGATGTAGACCCTACCCCGCTCACTGAGTGGTGCTTTGATGCATATGTACATGCAGTCTATAGCACCCACTACTTCAGGGTATTCTGCTCTTTGGAGAAACTGTTGCATATTGCTGGCCAATGCCTCACTGGTGTTGGGGAAATATATGTGCTCACCGACATGTGCTGACATGGCATCCAGGAACTGGTGGAGTACCCTGGATGTTGATGCCTGTAAAATCCCCATCATATTCCCAGTTGGCCTTTGGAAGGTACCTGTAGCTAGTATTCTTAGGCCTACACATACCTTGGTATCCACTGGGATGGGTTCCTCTCTTTTAGTTCTGTTTGTTAGGCATGGCCGGCACAGCTCAACAATTTGCTGTAGGAGGTCACTGTCCACCCTATAGCACTCCACTATCTCCAGCTCATATAGCCCCTGGTAGGTTACCCTGGGTTTGTACACTCTTCTCCATCTCCTCACTGTGGGTTGGTTGACAGCAATCACATCCTCACCACCTTCAGCGTCTTCCACAAGTTGTATGATAGCTATTGCAGCCCCTATCATTTTCTGCTGTGAGTGTTCAAAGTTCCTCGCTTGTTTACACTGGTGGTGTAGACTGTGGGAAAAACCAGAGGAGAAGTTGTTTGATTAGTTTATAGTGGTGTTCTGGGCTGAGCTGGTCTGCTGCCTGGGTAATTTGCTGATTCTGATACATTTCACCTGCCAGCTAAGCTAGTTTTCATTGATTACCTTCCTACTGCTGTTTTCCCTTCCCATTGCCTTCCTGTTTATGCCAGTGTGCGCGCCGCACAAACACAGTCCTCAAATGTGCACACTGCTGCTATTTCCTGGTTTAACTTCTTTTTTCTTCCTGTAAAACCCAGTGCGTGGCACGTACACCAGCTTAAGCTTTGTAAAGAGTGCTAGGTATGTTTAGACACACCCCCTAGCTTAGCTTACCTCCCAATCCTACCGAAATATGTGGTTTTTACTGAGTTTTGGGGTCCAAATGAAGGGTTGTCACGATTCCCTTCATTTCCGATTTTTTTCCCTTTACAGCTCTGTGCTAAGCTAGGAGCAAACCCGAGCCACAGGGCTCCAGTCCGCTTACAGTATGCCTGACACACACCCCCATGATGTCATCTAACTCCTAGACTTGCACCAAGCTATTCCAGCTCTTACACTGTTGGGACCTGACTCACATGCTGGGGAAAACTGGGATTCACTATCATTCCCCTCATTTGTATAGGATTGCCTTCTGATGCATAGTTACATGTCTCACACTGATCCTCCTCCCTTAGCAACCACTACTTACTGGCCATGCTGTCTTCTGCCTGCCATTGACTTGCATGGCAGAATACTGATTTTAGTTAAAATACTTAATTTAGGTTTATTTTTGTTATTTTACCCCCGATCCTGTTTGCGCGCCACTGCCCCATGCTTAAACAGCCGAGATCGGCTAAAAAAAAAATTAAAAGTTGATATTTATTTTTTGTTTTTGTTTGCAATGCCAGTGGCCTTATACTTGGCCATTGGCATGCTTCCTCAATGATATGCAGCCTTTATTTGGAGCTGCCACAGCTCCATTTTGGATTTTGCAGAAATGTACTACATTTCTGCAGATTGCACTAGTCCTGCATGGACAGTCGCAAGCTTCCTGGATCACAAAATCACCTAATTTGCATGGATTTCTCCTGCAAATGGGGTGATTTGTGTACAAGGGCTTAGTCTGTGCAGGATTAGTGCAGGAGCTCTCGTGCACACCCCTGTAGGCTGTTCCTGGATCGCACGGCAGACATATTGCCTGCTCGAACACCTGCACTGACCCTGCATGCCGTGCTGGACATAGTGAATCTGGGGGAGTATTTTTTGCAGGGGAGCAAGTCTCCTTGCACCCATCCCTCCCAATATGGGGGCAAATCCAACACCTCCAAACTTATATACATACCAACTCCACATCTGCACCAACTTGAAGAAGGATGTAATCTCCCAAAAGAAGTGAATCTTTGCTGCTGCACACTTAGAAATCATTTCTACCAGCAACTATTTCCTAGGGGAAATAATAATCTCCATTCTGTCTTCCAATATTTTTTTCTGCAGGCAAATGAAGTGTGAGGAATTTCACCTCTAATAACTGTAGCAGATCAGTCTTAGGTTAGTACATTTTTGTATTTATTGTAGTTGATGTTTTTATGTAGAGCATCTCGTGAAAAGTGACTTATAAATAGAACATTATATACTTACAGTTTAAAAATGCTTGGATTGTATTATTTTGCTTACAGTATTTGAAACAGCACAAATGTATAAGGCTTCACTTACCATATTAAAAGTTTACTCACAACTTTAATGATTTTCAGTACTTTAATCCCAAAACTAAAAGATATCATGTGCATGACCATAATCAAGAACATATGTGCTGCCACATTTTCTTGTTTCTCATCAACTGCAATTTTGTAAATTCAGTGTAACATATTATTTGGGGAGAACATAGCATTATATCTCTTACAACTAATGCATACACAAGTGAGGTAGACTCTTGGATGAAAATACAGAAAATTGTTAGAATTATAAGGCTACATTTGTAAAATTAAATGATGTGTCAGTGAGTATTTTTGCCTTCTAAACGTCATCATTTTATAATAATTACAGATATAACTAGTGACAACTGGATATGTCAATGATGATCTGAGACTCAGAGCCAGGTTCCAAAGAAAGTAGCAGACAGTGCAGCACACCAACGGAAGACATCAGTACATTGGAGGCAGATGCAGTTCTGTAACATACACTAAAACAAGACCAAGCGATTAACTATTCAGCGTAGGATAATTACAGACTGTGCATACTCGCCTAATTCCAAAACACAACAGGTGTACCCAACACAACCTAAATGCGACAAATTACTTCACCAATAACTTTCTAAAAGCACTCAGCAGAGGCCATATGTGTTTTATCTTAATGCCACTATATTCCACAGATGCAGAGAGAATCTAGCAGAATCCACAACCCTTGCATAAAAAAAAATGCAAACTATAGCAGGCTGGGGTACAGCAAGACATACTAGAGGATGATCTGCAAATGCATCCTAGAAGGCAGTCAACTAGGTAACAAGCCAGGCTACAGTTAAGCCAGCTCCCTAATTAGGAAATAATAGATAGATACAGATTATACAGAGAGCTGGTGCACTCTTTGTATTGGATGTGTGCACCCCACACTTATGCTGATGATCTGTGGGGTAGCCAATAATGAAAGAAACAAAAGTGTGTCCAAGTCGTGGTATACTGGCCTCTCTGACATTTCAGTGGCATATGGCAGATGCTGTAGGAGTGTCCCAGACAGCTGACAAACACATCATCTCTCATTTCCCGGCAGCAGTGTTCACCAAGGTAGATGAATATATCCACTTACCAACAACACTCATGGAGTAAAGAACTGCCATTCAACAGTTCTGTGCCATAGCCAACTTACCCATCTCCTCAATACAATAGCTGCACCCATGTCCCAATTAATACCCTACCTGTATCTAATGCTGAATGGTACATCAATAGAAAGGGGTGACTTTTGCTCAATTGTCGGCTGGTGTGCTTGGCAGACAGCCTCATTACCAATATCATGGTACTCTGGTAGTGTGCATGATGCTGCAATATGGAGGGAAAGCCATTTGAGGGATACTTTCTGACCTTGTGAAATACCTGAGGAACTGCCATACCTCCCAACCCTACCGAAATATGTGTTTTTTACCGAGTTTTGGGTCCAAATGAAGGGGTTTCATGATTCCCTTCATTTCCGATTTTTTTCCTTTTTTTTTTTTTTTTTTTTATTTTTCAATTTTCACGCTGTCAGCACTGATGTCATAACGTGCACAATAATGTTAGTACCATCAGGGCTACCACCCAGTCAGAGATGAGCTGAAGGAGCTCGCACACATTATTTCTGTCTGGATGCGAGTGGGAACAGGAAAAAGCTTGCTCTAACGAACGAGCGGAAACAGGCATCAATGACTTTTGGATTTATCTCTAATGGACGAGTGGGGAACAGAAACATTGCATCAATGAGTTTTGGATTTATTGGATGAGCGGGACAAAGAATCAAGTAAGGAAACAAGGGTGTGTGTGTGTGTGTGTGTGTGTGTGTGTGTGTGTGTGTGTGTGTGTGTGTGTGTGTGTGTGTGTGTGTGTGTGTGTGTGTGTGTGTGTGTGTGTGTGTGTGTGTGTGTGTGTGTGTGTGTGTGTGTGTGTGTGTGTGTGTAGTAGGGATGTGGAGGTGCAGTGAAGTTTCCTCCTTTTGAAAATTCTTTTTTCTATTTGTTTTTCTAACCACAACTGTTGTTCATAGTGTTCTGCAATGCAATCATACATATGACAGCTGATCGCTAAGCAGTCTTACTTTCATTATGTTGCTGCATGGATTATATATATTACAGATATGTTTATGGTAAACAACAGCAAAAAAGAGTTATCTAAAAAATTCTTCTGCCAATTATAATTGTCCTCAATAAAACCAATGGCTTGTGAAAATGATTGCATGTTTTTTTTTTTTGTAAAACACATCCAGTTTTGTTTTAGTAGTTAGCTGTTAAAATACAACAGACATAAACATGTAAAGGAAAGCTATGCATTAAGTAATTTGATTAGCATAGAAAGGGATATTCAGAGCGGGTAATGTTAAACAGAATCAGTTTTTGAGGGTGGGAGAGTAACTGTTGGGCAAGAAGCAGGAAGAATGATTAGGATTAATAAGGAGACTCATAAGGAGTGCAGGCAGGATTAAAAAAGTGTTTCATTTGGAAACAATCAGCTGTGTTTTGCAAGGTTCACTGGTATGATCCAGATTGTGTGACTGTCCAAACTAACTAGACCTAGCCCAGAGAGTCTTGCAGCTCTCTGATGCAGGCTGCTTTCAGGCATGTGCCAGGGACTATCTTAAAACACATGGGTCTAGCTGTAGGGTAGATGTACATCATTCTGAGTATCTGATAAAGACATCCTTTATAGTAATGCAATACCATTCAATACACATGAGAAAACCTGAGAACTTAGTTTGTATTACCCCATTATTGGCTTTGCCCAGGTTTTTTTGTGCTAAGAGAGCTATGGTGAGAACTGAGAACTGAATTCACTAAATGACAGCCATTAAGTTTCAGTCTTCCTGTTTTTCATAAAACTGCTGATTTGGCATACTGGTATGTTGCTCTGACTGTAGTGTATAGGGTCCTGTGTTCAAGACTAGCCAGTGATATGCATGGTGGTAGCACAGCATTTTATTCTAGCAACTTTCCAAAATTATACAAGCAATGTTTAAAATGTGTCCCTGGTTTCCCATTATTGGCTTTGTCCAGGTGTTTTGTGCTAAGAGGTTGAGAGCTATGGTGAGAAGTGAGAATTGAATTCACCAAATGATAGCCATTACGTTTCAGTCTTCCTATGTTTCATGAAACTGCTGATTTGGCATAGTTGTATGTTGTTTTAACTGTAGTGCATAGGGTCCTGAGTTCAAGACTTGCTAGTGAAATGCATGGTTATAACATACCATTTTATTCTAGCAACTTTCCAAAATTATACAAGCAATGTTTAAAATGTGTCCCTGGTTTTTGACCTTTTGCCCCCCCCCCCAAAAAAAACTGAAATTGAAAATGAGTGTGAGAAGCTGTGCAAGGTTACACTATTGTCATTCTATTTATAGTGTGGGTGTGGAAGTAGACTTTCATGATGGAAATGTTCTGAATTGGGCAGTTTTGTCATTATTGTTTCATGCATTTTGTTTCATTGCCTACAGTATAGCCTATTGGAAAAATGTCAATGCATTTAAAATGCACTCTAACAAGTGTGCTGTATTATACAAGGAATATAACTTAATAAAGTTAGGAAGGTGTATCAAAGAAAAGAACACATGTATGTTTCTTTTGTGTGCAAGGGGCCAGTGATTTGAAAACATCCCAAAGGTAATCTTTATCCACCACTTGCCAGATGCATTTTCTTTGGATGTGGTGTGGGCTTCAATGCTGTTTCAATGAATGTGAGTTTCAAGGGCAGAGAAGTTTTAATGCCAAATCTATTTTCATGGTGAGACACTATCACTTTGTTTAGTAGATGTCTGTTAGTGTTTGTGCATTGCTGTGCTGCAAAATGTAAAAATAAAATCCAAATAATCATTGTAGATGTAAAGCAGTATGCACACATTAGTGTTTATGGTAAATGGGGTGAAATAGCCAGGTAATGGGGCATTGGAATGGCTGCAGGGGGACTCTGGTGCCATATTTTGGTTATCTGTTCTTCAGTTTGCATTTGAAAGTTGGTATCTCACAATTCCATTGGAGTGGGTGCGGTTACGTAATTATGTATGCAAATTAGATGTTAATCAGCGTACAGATCTGTACCTATTTTTCATGGGCCTTGTCCAGATTTTTGATGTTTCCAGGTTGAGAGGTATGGGAACTATTAATTGATAAGTACAGGACCACAGCTATGATGTAAGCAGAATCTAAACCACTCGACATTAAGTATGAGGACAACGTATGTATAATCTCCATCCTACAAACAGGTGACTATGGGTATCCACTGGAGACTTTGCTAATGATGCCATACACAGTCCCATCGACCCCTGCTAAGGATGCATACAACAGAGCACACACCATGACTTGAAATACAATGGAGCATGTGTTTCGCATGCTGAATGCAAGATTCGGATAGCTGGGCACATCCAGGGTGCACTACAATGCACACTAGAAAAGGCATCACAGATGGTTGCCATATGTACCATGCTACACAACATGATAACACCAAAAAATGGTGACTTTCCAGCTGTAGGTGCTAGTGACCTATCCAGAGAACCCCAGATGTCAGATAATGATGATGACTTATCAGAGCTGTCATAGGATGAGTAAGAGGACACAGGGTTGAGAAGGAACAGGCATGGGTAACAGAGTATGCAGCCATATGTCCTTGCTCAGGCAACATCTGACACACACCTTTCATTCAAGAGAAGCCACGTGTATAAATGCACACAGACTAAACATTGATGTTTGTGTGCTGCCCCACAAAAGCACCACAGAGCACAACTAATGGAAAGAAACCATTAGTTGTATACACTGAACATCATACATAACAGAAGTGTAAGGTATAACAGTAAGAACATATATATGCAACACTTAAAGAAACATCAGCGCAGGAAGACTCCCTGTAAGGTACATCACCAATGAGGACCACACAGGTAAATGTGTGGGATGCAGGATGTGTGCACAACAACAGCTGGCATTGGACAGGTAGAATATCATCATACAGATAAATAGCATGTAATGTTACTCATCAAACAGTCACTGTCACAGGAAATCTAGGTCTATGATGTGCATGGGAATGTATCATCAAATATATATACCCCAAAGCAGAGACCATACCCTAACAGTGCTTCATCACATATTGCACTGTGTGATGTGCAACAGTATGTTACTACACAATAAAACTCTTACAGCAACATGAGCAATTACAAACATCCCAAGGACTGGCCAAAAAGAAAATAAATACAAACAAGCATCACATCACATCCCATGCCTGATATGTAATGTCACACAGAAGACAACAGTGTGATGCACAGATTATTGCTGTAACATGACTGAGTTTCATGTAATATGTGTAAACATGCAGAGAATCAGTGACAGTGACTACACAACATATATGGAGCATGCATCAGTGTTAGGGATACAGCAACATAGGTATATACAGTATATGTATGCAAAATCAGTCAGATATGGTAAGGCACACATGGGAAGTACATGTCAGCATGGAGACTGAATATGGAAACAGGTACACAGAAATGCAGTGAGTTCAGAGGCTTAGGCATGTGTGCAGTGACATGTTAAAATGCCATAAGTGACACTGGTATGCACACAGAGGCATATCTGAGCAAGCAGGGATGGCAGACAACAAGGAATGTGTAATGTAGTAATCAATACTGGTTGACAAAGATAACATTCTGTTAACCATGTACATATCTTCTATATGTCCACTAGCAAGTGATGCAAACTTGAAATCATGATGCCACATATAGCACTGCTATCAACAATACCTATGCTAACATATACCAATGACAAAGAAGTACTACATGTCACAAATTGAGCTAGTCATCTAGGTCAGATAAATGATCAGAAAAAATATGCAGCATCAGAAATTTGAAAACCACCTACAGATGAATTAGCCAGTGGTCAGCATAGCATCATCCTTTCCACAAGGTCAGAATGAAACAAAACGACTGGATCAACTGTCAGTCTTACTGTAATGCAGTTTAGGATGCCCACACTGATGCTTCACACCACAGTCTTGGTTACCCCTGTCAGGCTGTTACATCCGGAAACAATTGAAATACATTGCTGAACTAAGGAGCTTGATGTGGTAACACTAGCATGTTGGGACACAATGTGGGAAAGAGCAGTACTGCAATGTAACTGTCTGGACATGATTGCTGGGCTCACAGTTGAGTACCCAACAGCAGATGTACATAGCCATTGCAGCACAGACATTGAAGTCTGAGATCCATGTGTGGATCTAATGAGAGGGGGTCTGCTTCTCCCCACTGTAGGTAAACTGCTTAGTACAGTTAGGGCATGTAACACCCAGCTAATACTGTGGCACTGCTCTACCACTGCCATAATAAGGTTTTCAACAGACTGTGCAACAGATAACACACTGCCAGGCTATCCAGCCAATGCTGCCGTGCATTCTTCATGTCTGCGTTCCTGACCTTCATGTCACAATTGGTGGCACAGGCAAGTGCATGCAGGTCAGAGCCATGATGTTACTGTAAATGTTTATTTTACTGTAATAATAGGTGGGCATCCTCTGACACATGTCCATGCACATCAGCTAAATCCCCACATGTAGTCTACTGGCCAGTATCAGTCCATCAGGAGTAAGAGTCATCATTGTCACAAGTCTCTACATGGGACAGTGGGTTACAGTCATCAAAATGTCCATCATCTGATATCCCTACATCATCAGAATGTCTGGCCACAGTATCCTTCATATTTGAAGCTACCCTATGATCCACATGCCTGTCCCCTTCTGATCCAGACAAAAAAACAATTCAGTGGCCTGTAGGCCATGGGCCATACTATCATAGTTAGGACACATTACATTCCAGCCCAAGATCTGTGGACAGGCTACTGGAGGAGTCAGGCAGTGGACATGCAGCAAGAAGAGACAGATGACATATGTCACATACCTTTACAGAAATCAAATGATGCAACATAGTAATGCAATATGGGACAACTATATAACTACAGTGCTAATGATGATATGGACTTACCAGGATGTTGTGGCTGTGGGTGGTTCTGTCTCCCTATATAACAGATATATGACATGTGCATTGCATACCAAACAAAAATGACAGATCAGGGATACAAATACTAAAAACTACCTGACATGTCCTTTTGTGACTTCAATGCTGGTGGTGAGGGTTCAAATGCCACTATCACGTGAAAAAGTAAGCATAAATCATCATCATTAAGCACATGCTAAGCACCATGCAGCATTGCAACTGAGGTATAACACACAGCAAATAATATGAACACATACCTGATCGGCGAGGCTGTTGTACAGATTACAGGTGTCCTAGGCAGGTGAACAAAACCGCAGTAGTCGTGAAGTGCACAGATGTGATTATCAACAGTGAAATACAGCAAACTCATATAATGCCTCATCAGGTAAGATCTCCCTGTTTAATGAGAGTATCATCAGTCATAATGCGTATCCTGCAGTATAATAAGCCATACACACCTCAGCATGAGAGTATGCTGCATAGTCATGACTGGAGGCAGAGCCATAGAACAAATATGGATCACATTAACAGGACACAAAGACACATATGTGACAAATGGTGCATGTGTCGACCAGATGTACTTATGTAGAGAACAAGACAACATGAATATTGTAGCTGACAGGTGTGCTAAAAGGTGCTAGATTATATCAACAAGATGGACGGCCTTGCCTGGTCTGTTTATACATGCAGCTTCAAGGTCCAAGTCTTGCAATGATAAATCTATAGGTTAAAATGGCACACAGACATCAACATGTGAGTATATTCCACAGTCATGACATGAGGCAGAGGCACAGAAAATTATGGAGCACACTAACAGTATACAGAAACACTTATGTGACATGTGTTACTGCTCTACAGATGTTGAAGGACCTAGACAATTGAAAAAAAAAAACATCACACATGTTGCTTTGAGTGTTTCAATGTACTGAGCTGTTAAGCTAACAAGCTGTAACACTTACACTGCGCATCCACACCAGGTGTGTTTCTACTGCTAGAGCGCAAATATAACAATATGGTAATAATTGTTAATTAATGCCATGTAATGAGAATTGGTTTATGCCAGAGTGTTTAGGAAGGTAGGACATACCTGTATGCCCTGGAACAGCTGCTTGAATATCTCCCCTGGGTATATGATGATCCCGACTGGTGGTATGATGTGAGGCCAAGAACACTGTTATCTCATCTGGTAGAGGCAAGGGTGGGCCCCTTCCAGTGGCATTCCTTCTCCTCTCATATTGGTAGAGTCTTTTGGCTAAATGGAGCAAAGCTAGATCAAGCAGTAGGTGAGCTAGGTAGTTGCCTAGAGCCTGACGGCTGGGGAGGCCCTCTGGCTAGAGCATTTCCACATTAAATTTTTAATTAATTTAAAAAAATTTAAACATTTCTTCTCTGCATCCATGTGTGTGTCTTTAATATGATGTGCACATACCAACACATTCTACACTTGCTGCTGTTTGAGAAAGACGTGTGCATAATTGTGTGTGTGTGTGTGTGTGTGTGTGTGTGTGTGTGTGTGTGTGTGTGTGTGTGTGTGTGTGTGTGTGTGTGTGTGTGTGTGTGTGTGTGTGTGTGTGTGTGTAATGCCCTAGTTAAGGAAGGCGAGTTAGTCAATTAACTTACTCAGGCCCAATCTCTGCACCTTTTTTACAGGAAACATGAGCCTAAATCCTCTATACCACCTACCAGCCTGCTTAAGAAATTATGAGTTCCAGTGAAGACAAGAGCCTGAATTTTCTACACCAACTATCAGACTCCCAAATGAATTGTAAGTTTCAGTGCATTTTAAAGGAATTGTGAGTTTCAAGGGAAATGAAGTTTACTGTTGCTCAAGCCGTCTGTTTTCAATGTGCAACTCTTTTGTATAGCAAATGGCAGACAGTGTTTGCGCTGTGGACTCTGAAATCAGTATTAATAGCACAACAGATATCATACTTGCCTTTAGTCCAGAAAGCTGTGAGTTCTACTCCTACACCATTTAAATAGATTGCTGATACTGTAGTGCACTTTAAGGGTGGGATGGGGGGTGCTGTCCTCCCTTGAATGAGATGTCTAGTAATTAGAAACTTGCCACTGGCTTGCCAGCCATTCTCTATTGTAATATTACCAGCTTACCAACTTTTTTTAATGTAACATAGGCAATTAACTCTTCAGGTTAGTGCATATTGATTGATATTGGTGGATTGGAATAATAGAAGTCTGAGTGGCCTTTTATGGTTGAACTGTTTTGAAATGGCTATTTTTTGATTATTGAACAATGCGTTTTGTTTCATTACTTACTGGAAATATGTTCAAAACTACACATTTAAAACACATTCTAAAAAGTGGTTACAATCAGGTAGGTGAATCAAAGAACACATGCATGTATACATGATCCTAAAAGTGTATGGAAAGAGTGTATGGTTTGAAAACAGCCCAAAGGCAAAATTAATCCGCAACTGGCCAGATGCATTTTCTTTGAATATGGGTTTCAATACCATTTCAATGAATGTAAGTTTAAAGGGCAGAGAAGTTTACTGTTCATGCTGTCTGTTTTCATTGTGAGACCATATTGTTTGTTTATCAAATGGCTATCAGTGTTTGTACTATGAAATTTCAAATATTTTAAATGAAATCCAAATATCTGTAATCATTGTTGAAGTAAAAAAGAAAATAGTCTGCACACTGACAACATTGAGCAGTATTTATGGTAACTGAGGAGAAATAGCCAAGTAATGGTATACTGGAATGGCTGCGGGGGAGGGGGTGGATCCATCATCCAGCCTAGGGACCCATTTGACCATGTCCCAGCTCTGACATAAAGGATCATTGCCAGAGCAATGGCCTCAACAGGTCTCCTAGGATCTATTTGATTACCCACAGTACTGATTATGTTTGTAACATCTATCCAGACTTGATTTCTCCAGACAGTATTGTCCATCCATCCAGGAATGTTGCAGCCATACTGGTGCATAGCCAGATTTTAATCTCTTTCCGTGTGAGAAATTGTCACCCCTATTTCTGATTGACATCTGGAAGACAGGGTGAAATGCACATTTCCTGTATATAGGGGGTCCCATATTGCCATTATAATGTTAAAAGCATATGTCAATTGAATTGCTTGCCTCTCAGTTACAATACAAAGTTATGCAAAATAATCTGTTCCATGTATAACACTTTTAGGTACAGATAATCTGTATGAAAATGAAAACCATGCTGAATACAGAATCCACATGGAGTAACAACATCATCACATCTACCTATCCATTTAACAATTTTGTTGGTATTTGAACCCATATCAGTGGATATCACAATAAGTAAGCAATCAACACATAACCAGCATGACACAGACCCACTGCTATAGCAATCATTGTCAAAGTTACATGCACATCCAAACAGAAAGAGTATATGTGCCTCAAGAAATGTCAGATGCCTGTCACATACACCTGCAGCCAGTGACACATGACAAAATAAATGTTACAGTCATTAAATGGTATGCAGAAGACATAGTGGAAGCTATATAGAAGCAGTGAAGAAAAATGTCAAAATATTAAAATGAACTGTTATGCAGTCATGGCTATATATCAACACCATAAGCATTGAACATTCATAGTCCTCAAGTTTCTGTATCAGATTGAATGTACTAACAACTATTGTTATACTACTAAGCATCAAAGAATATCCGTAGTCAGTAAACATGCAATTTATGGAACTCCTTGTAAGTTACCAGTTTCCATAAACATAATACAGACAGTACAGGTTAGTCAGAAATAACTACAGCTATAGTTTCATTCTTTCTGTATCTATAGCTGCTTCCTTTTCAGCTATACAAATGCATATGGAATGCTGATTTTCTTGTCAGTGATGGATATTTACCCATCTGTATGCATATTGTTAATTCGACCCCTTCCATTTGGTAACAGATAGACTGTAATGCAAAAAATAAAAATAAAAAATGACAGAAAACATGTATGTTGATTTATACAAATTAATGATAATATACGTATGTGATAATAGCAATCTATTCTACCACAACAATGCCAGCAGGTGACAGCTTACCTTTGAACGTAGCTGCAAATCAGTTATACCTTAAAGTGAGTTTAGTTATGTGGACGAGTTTTATGTGACATTTGCACAATACCAAATTAATGACGTTCATTAACGTCCAATGTTTTGCAATCCCATTTGTGGACATCTGTGTAATTTCTCAAAATTTGGCACATTAACCACCAGCTCAGTGTAACTGTAAGTTGCTTAGCGCAGCTACCCAATAGATATCATTAAATGGAAATATTTATAACACATGGCTGATGACCTGCAATAGTCTGCTACCATCCTATATGTGTCAACTTTAAAATCTAATTTTGATACAGTTGCGTTTTTTCCCAGGTGTTTTTGTTCCAGTTTCAACTGCAGTGATGAGGATGTTGATCAAGAGAAGGCTTCAGTGTGTCTGGGTGCTGAACTGGACCATGCAGGAGACCACTCAGAAGCTCACTGTCTATGTTGGACATGAGGAGAGGATGTGAGCATGCCTCAGGAACTTCATCATGATCAATATATGAAACCAGATTATGAGGAAGCACTGCAGATGGGCTAGGATCTACCAGACAGGCATGCAGATCTGACACTGCTATGTTGATCTACAATGGAGGGATGCAGAGGATCTTCACTGGAGGGTTGCAGAGGTGCGATGGAAGCCAACAGATGACTACAATAAGTTGCATAATCCGGCCTTAACATCAACATTATCATACATGTATTTGGTAAACATACCTGTTTCTGAGAATGTGTCAGGTGTATTCTATGGGTATCTGTGACGATAATAGTAATGCAAATGGAGGAATACAAATTTCATTCATTAAAGTTACCATTAGTGTATTGGTGCATTCTGAGGTTCTCCACAGCTATACAGATACAGTGTACGCATTATGAAAGATCTTTGATTATAACTGTATGTTCATACAGACTTCACACATATACCTGTTGCTGATATTCTATGCAATCTGCTTGTATAATCAATAATAAACTGTTATGACAGTTAGATCAAATGGTTAAATAAGATAGCAAAATGACTGTTGATCTCCTAGGTGTGGATTCAAATCCCACTGTAGCCTATTTTTGAAAATATTAGTGGTTATTTAGGTAATATTACATATCACATATGGGAGACCCAGGTATCAGGATAGAGAGATAATAAAATCAGCAACCAGAGGAGAGTAGTATTGCTGGAAGTGACTTCATCCTCAAGTCATGGTGAGTACCTTCATGAGGTACACCCTGATATTACGAATCTCACCAAGATGGCACTGATGTATATACTGTATTTTATATAGCATACATCATGGACAGAAGTAGGTAAAAAAGTGTCCAATCCTGGTAGACATCCTGGTGCCAGGACTGGAAAAAATAACAGAGAAGAATCCTCAAGACTTGGTAGCATTCCTACAATGGGGTTAGGCAAGGCTTAGGGGGAGGATGCCCTCCACCTCAATTGTAGGATGAAACAGTAGCCCACAAAAAAAAACATAAAAAACTACAGGCCAAAAAAGAACCATAAAGATAATAGCATGAACCTGTAAGCTATCCTAAAGACTATAGCCCAATAACTTGCATCAGACGATGTGTAATTATACACTGGAAATGATGTAAACGGAGTTTATAATTATTTTGAAGAAAACTCAATAATGGCAACAGAGCAAAAGGGTAACAAAAGAAAGTCTTATGGGACAAAGGAGCATTTGTTGTTAAATAAAATCATAATGTAGAACTATAAAAAGAGGAAGAATCTAAGATGCCTGCATAGATAGATTACAAAAAAGCATTTGATAGCATCACACGTTCATATATAAAGGTGTGCTTACAGATGTATAAGATACACCCTACATTGATCAATTACAATACAGTGACCATGAAGCAATGGCAAAAACACTTTGCAGCTAAGTCATGATAAAGGACAAATTATTATCCCAGGGATAAATATTCAAAGGGGGTTATTCCAGGGTGACTCTTTGTCACTGTTGCTCTTTTATCTTGCCCTTCACTCACTTAACAGATTAGGTCATGGTTGCAATTTGGCTCTCAGAATACAGCAACGTCTAAAGACTTCTCATCTTCTTTTGTGAATATTTGCAAACTGCATAGTTCATCAGATGAGGAGCTAAAAGCACTTCCAGAAGTGATCAAAACTTTCTCAGATCATAAAAGTATGTCATTTGGTCTTGATAGATGTGCAAAAGTAACACTTAAAGCTGCAGCACAAAAAATGTCAAACTGGGCCAGGAATGTGTTATAAAGGAACTTGAGCAGGTGGGAGTGCATAAATATTTTGGGAATTGATAAAGAATCAACAATAAAACATGAACAAATATGAACAAAACACAGGAATACTTTAGAGGGCAAAAATTAATACCAAAAACAGCCCTAACATCTAGGAATAAAGTCCAAGCTATAAACCAATTTACTCTTCCTGTCCTAACTTACAGTTTTTGGGTATTTGACTGGCCCCAAAAGGTATTGGATCAGTTGGACAGGAAAAGAAGAAAATACTTTACACTTATCAAATCATATATAAAAATCAGTGTATACCAATATTATATACTTCTCGTTCTGAAGGCAGTATGGGTCTACTCAAAATTGACCTCATTTAAAGAAATGCAGTCTCAGGACTGCATACCTGTCTGCTGACTTCATCAGCTCCAAACATAGTGGAAGTTTTGAAACATGAAGAGAACAAGTCTAAGACGACTTCAATGCTTAGTTTAGGAGTAGCCTAGCAAGGAATGGAAACCAATCCAAAGTAGATATAAATTAGGTAGCAACTGAATGTGCCAAAAAACAAAAGAAAGAATACAAGAAGTATCAGATGAGAAGACAAGAAATATGGAAAAGGCATATAGTTACAAGTACAAAAAAACTCGTGGAACAACCTCATGTTGATTAGGATCTGATGCAGGGATGGTTAAGAAGTGAATTTAAGCCAAATGATGAAAGGTTAATATTGGGGCCCAGAATAGTAGACTACATACATGCTGGTTCACAAAGTCCCTTGAACACGTGGAAACTGGAAACAGTCACACATCTTGTGACATATTAATAACAGCGGACTTGTATACTGAAAGGCATAATGCGGCAAAACTGTTGCATTGGACATTATGCAAACATTATAATATTGAAATAGCTGAGAAACACTGGAAACATGAGCCACAAAGCATGATAGAGAAGGATGTAGTTTATATCACATGGGACCAGCCATTACCAATAGTTCAAAAAATAGATGCAAGAAAACCAGTAGCACTGATCATTGAAATTGCTACACCCAGTGATTATAGTGTCTGATGTACAGAGAGACAAGAGAGACACAAAGTCATAAAATACTAGAATTTACAGGCAGAAATAATGGCAATGTGAAAGAAGGATACCCAGACAGTTACAATAGCAGTACGAGTAATGAGTCTCATAAAAAAGAAAAAAAATTAGTCGTATTCCGATATGATACTGATACATGTCACTCTGTATGAATTGCAGAAGGAGTTAATTCTGGGCACATTGCAGGTGCTACAAAGAGTACTTTTTTGGCTAATATCAAAGATTGAAACAATACTAATTTGCAAACTTTAATCATACTTTGACTTAGGAATCGGGTCTATTCCTGTTATGGTATTAGAAACTCAAAAGACTTAGAGAGATTAAACTGAAAAAACACTATGGTTGTTTGGAAATTATGCAGTACAGTTATTTATACATCTAGCATGGCTGTGGTTCACTGACTTCTATAACACACGCTGTGGATGACTGCACATTTATCGATTATCCATAAAGCTGAGTAATACATACATTAGTAAGCTGTACGTTATAGGAAATACAACATTATTGTAATACCCATGTTTGCTCTAATTACTTCCATGAATGCAAGAGCAATGCAGATCAGCATGGCTGAATTATGTTGGAGTTTGCACAATGAAATGGAAGTACAAGAATTATGGTTCTGTAGTCCTTATTCTTGCCTTATGGCTGTAGGGTTACCACTCTAATTGAAGACGTGTGGTATTGAATCATACTGTTATGCACTAATACCATTAATGTCTTATTCTTTTTCAAAGTTAGCTTCTAATGTTTATTTTCTCAAACCAATGCAGTTAAACTCAGTATGCTGACACATGCTAATGT
The DNA here is from genome assembly GCF_019279795.1 of Protopterus annectens. Classification (NCBI taxonomy): domain Eukaryota; kingdom Metazoa; phylum Chordata; order Ceratodontiformes; family Protopteridae; genus Protopterus; species Protopterus annectens. The sequence continues at coordinate 1,416,113,213 of NC_056731.1, forward strand.
TATAAGGTGAAGAAATATGTATTCCATAGTTACTCAAAAGACTTTGACAACATCAAACAGAGAGTGATGTCCATTAGCTCAAAGGATTAAGTAATGGGCCAATGTGAATGTTTGATGCATATGTGTGGGTTTGAAACTCAGTGTAGCTGCATTTTAGATAATATTTTGTCAGTATTACATGTCCTTTTTAACAACAGATAAAAAATAAATGAAAACTCTAGCCAAGCTAGAACTTCCAATGAGTGACCTCCAAACCTCCTGTGACAGAGGCACATGGGATATATACAAATGACCCTTATGAACATCAGGTGTTTCAGCTATATGGTGATTCTGATTGTCCATGACTTTTACGTTTGAAGTCGTTTTAATGGACAATTTCAGGCCAATAAAGCCAAAACCCACTAGCTATGGATATGCATATTTCAGCCTTGTTATGACCTCATCAGCACAGCACAAGCAGAGTGTTTGACTAAGTAAAAGAAACACAGGGTTGCTATAGCCAGCTGATGTCCATTATCATTAGGGTGACTGTAAAATATCCCAAATAACAAATTAAATCACATGCTTATGTATTAAATAACACAGAAAACAGTAATGCCTTTAATGTGAACTTATGTGTTTCAAGTGTAGTCACATATTTTACTGTAAACTGTGACACTTAGAAATCTGAAGTGTTGCACTTATTTGATATTGCTGTGAGCAATGTATTTTCATGCACTCACAACTGCATACTTTTGCTGTTCAAATTTACAACACATTGCAGCAAGTGTACTTTTCTTTTACTTGCCATGTAATTTAGAAACACAATTTAACATTTTATTGCATGTAAGTCTTCCCCATATATTCATAAACATGAGATTTTTTGACTTCATTCAATCCATGCAATCATATTCAGGACTGTAGTACATAGATGAGAGCTGTAAGTTTGAATCTCATGTCTTCCAGTTTGTATACAGTGATCCTCATGTGGGCACAGAATTGACAGTGACATAAAAATGACTAAATCTGCACAATGTCATGTTGCATTTCATGTCAAGTTTAGTTGGCATGTTTTATTGTTGTACATAGGCAGTCAGCAAAGCATTGCACAACGTTAACTGAGTTTCTGTAACTATTTCAGCTTTCTTGCTGTTGTTGTAAGTTCTCATAAGACTCACTGTTTGATAGTGCTGTTATATATTGTATGTAATTTTAGTTTATATTGTCAATAGTTTTGATAGTCCAACTCCTCTGAGTCGTTTTAGATTTGCAAATGCATACAGCTCTGTGTTATATTCCTTGCATTGCTGATATTTCAAGCAACAGTGCTGTTATTTCACTAGCTCACCTGGCTATAGCTGTTACTGATTTGAAAACACTGCTCTGCTATGTCTTGAATTGTTTGTTTACTTCTTATGCTGGAAACCTACATATGCTTATGTTTTTAAAGGTGGAAACTATCTGTCTCTCTCCAGGTATCCCTGTTAATATTACAAACACTGTGCTCATTTTACCCATATGTGCTGGGAGGCATTAGAGTTTTTTACCCTTTTGTCACCCCAAATACTCTAGGACCACCCTGCTGCTTTATCTGTCCTTATCTGTAGCAAGGGTCCTCTTGCGGCTACAAATAGCACTGTCCCATGCATTTCCCTACTCCCCTTCTCCATTGGCTAACTGATACTGCCAGCTACAATGTGGCTGCTCTGCCTCCTGCTCTCTATTATATCTGAAAGCTTGTCGATCCTGCCTAACCTACCAAGCATATTTCATTTTGGACCTTACGGTTCCAAAATTACCTTATTGTTTGTCCTTTCTTTTCTAAAGGGAGCTTTTAACTCCTCCCCTCTCTGCACAGAGGCTACACCTAGCTCTCACATAGCTGCTACTCCTCCTGGGTATGTTGTTATATTAACTTTCATTGATAAGACTTGACGGTCGGTAACCTAGCAGGGTTTCTCTAACACTCACATTTAAACTGTTATGTCTGTTTCTAATGAAAGAGATTCACCACAAATCCATATAATCTGCTGAACGGGTACTCTAAAGTCACTTCTAGCTACTATTTATAACTCTAAAAATCAGTTTTAATCAGATGTCAATCAACTTTATTTTTTACTCAAGTACACTACTCTCTTGGACTTTATTACTGCACAGCAACACCTGCTGATTTTTCCTACAGGGATATATATTGCTGTTGAATACTGTCTAATCTGAATCAATGTCCATATTGATTTATCTGCTTAACTGCTGTAGGTCTTCCACCATGTCATATATGCTGTTCATTATTGTTTTTTTTAAATCTGAACCAATCCTGCTACTGTTGCATTATTGTGTGTACTGTTGAGCTAGGTAATATGTAAACTACTTCACTCTCACTGACATTGCTTCTCTACTAATTCTTTACCCTCTCCTACCCTTGTTAACAGCTACTGGTTCCTTTATGCTCCACTCTTGTCTCTCTCCCACCCTCTCCCCTATTATTATATTGCCTGCCTCTGCTACTGTCTCAATAACCTGTTGGGTTTCCTAATCCCTTTATAGACATTGTTTCCAACCTTATTCTCTCCACTGTCCCTTTCTGTCTTTCCTTAAGTTTAAAGCCTGCACCACCTCTACTTTTAAACTGACCTCTTCCCGCTCTGCTTTTTGTTTGTTTTTTTTTAGGTTGTTAAGCCTGGCCAAACTGACTGCTGTCCACATGCTCTAATGTCCTAATTTAGACACCTGGACATCTGGTTCCATCTGTCTGTAACTGCCCTCCTAGGTGAAGCTTCTTCCTCAACAACTTCTATACTCACCCTAATTTGCACTGTACTAGTTTGTTAGCTTTATAAAAGTGTGCTTTGCATCACTGCCCTGTGCCGACTGCATAAATCTCCTCTATCTCTTGCCCCAGCTGCTATACTAACTGTCTCGCTCCCCCTCCCCTGTTCTTCTTACATTTCCTGAGCTCACCCAAGGCCCCCTATAACATATTGCATTAAATTCGGCACACTTTCTTGTGTCTTTCTCATCTGTTGTCTTCTTTCCTCCCTCAACTTTTCATCCTCTGCTACCCTCGGAATCCTGTTATTCTGATGACAATAATATCCTTCTCTCTATGGCTATACATACCCTTATGGGTTTCTCTGATTGTTTTTTTTTTGTGCTGTACTGAGTCAAGGACTGCCCCTCCATTCGTATCACAGTGCTTGGGTTCATTACACTCCCCTTCCCTACCCCCATCCTCACCCACCCCTGCATCAATTTCTTTTATCGCTATCGTCCCCATATCCCAACCCCCCTCCCCACTCCCATAGCCCTTACCATCAACCAATCAGATTCCCCTGCACGCATATCTCTCAACCTCTTAGAGCAAGAAATCTGGAGGAAAGCCATTCATGAAACTGGGCAAAGGCCCAAAACTAGGGACAATTTTAAATATTGTTCTGACAAACTTAGAAAGTTGATAGAATAACAGGTTTTGCATTAGCATGAATTTTCTGATGGGTATGAAGTCTGCAATTCAAATGTCTGTCATTATTTTTTAACTTCAGTCTTTAATGATTTGTCACAAATTTTCCAGAAAACCACATTTTTATGAAAAATGGACCAGAAATATGAGGCAAAAATCTAGACATTCTGCAAAAATCTGTATAGTTGAGAGGTATGCCTGCACCTCCTACCCAGCCCCCCCCCACACCTTTCCACAAATTCTAATTCACTCCTTCCACCCTTAAACTCCATTCCCATCCCCTCCTCTCCCTAAATAATTCCACTTACCTCCTGCCTTACTCACATACCACCCTCCCCCTCATACTCATTTGCTTATCACTATACTCCTGGTTTACATCTTATACCCTAATCTCCTCCTCCTGTCTTACCTCACCAGTTATCACATACACCATATGCCACATCCTTACTCTTCTATATCCTCCTACACCACAAGCTTCATTACCCAATTCTCCCCTCCCATCTCGCCCACTCTTTTCTCCTGCCCTGAATACACTTTCCCCAAATCAGAATTCTTCCAAATAGCTTCCCACCTCATAAACACAAACCAAAGTTTCTCCTACCTTTCTCTACTAAATCACTTCTACTCCACCTCTTTAACTATCTCCATCATTCAGGTGACATCCATCCCAACTCAGAACCCCTCAATACCACATCTACTCCCACACTCCCACAAGCTCTACAACCAGTTCTTAAAACTCTCTCCTTCTACTCTATCAACATCCATATCATCCTTAACAAGGTAACTGAATTTCATTCCTGGATAGCCCAAAACTCACCTAACATAATCTCTCTGAAACATGGCTGAAATCCTATAACACAGACAATGAATTTCTCCCCCCTGGCTACATCATCCTTCGCCTTGACAGAACACACAAAAAGGGGGGAGGGGTAGCTTTAATGTACTCTGACCTCCTTACCTTATTCCCCCGCACCAACCCAACCCGCTATTTTCATCCAGCTGAGCTCATCATTGCTAACTGCAGACTAAATAAACACAAAACCCTTTCTATTGTTGCAATCTATATACACCCTGGAGATAACATACCCTTGCTAAAACAAATTCTCCACTGGACAACTGACAAAATACTTAATGAAGCTCTCATTCTCGGAGATGTTAATATCAACTGGCTTGTCCTCACCTCTAATTCCTCTACCACCAGCATACACCTATATGGCTACACCCAGCTTATCTCATCTCATCTCCCAATTTTCTTCACAAACCTATAAACTCTAACTCTATCCTTGACTGGATTCTTGTCTCACATCCTTACCTCTATCACCACCCAAATCTCTACCAGCAGACTCCATTAGTGATCACGCCCCTATAAGAGTACTAAGATTCTCCCCCACCTCCTGAGACTTCATAAATTTAAAGAATGCTGTAAGCTTTCCAACTTTGACCCTGGCACTTTTAAAAACCATCTCTCTGCAATTAACTGGTCCTTCCTCTCCAACCTCTCTCTTGATGAAGCCATTCACCAATTCAAATCCATCTTCCTAAACACCCTTAGCTCCCTAGCACCACCCAGAATTGTCAGAGTTAAATCACGCTGCTCACCTTGGCTCACCAAGCCAACTGAGTCTCTCATACATAGCAGAGATTCTGCATGGAAACTCTGGACAAAAACAAAGTTTCTCGCACATTTCCGAAAATGGAGGGAACTCCATAACCTGGCCAAAAAACACATCTATATTGATAAGAAAAACTTCTACCACACTCCCCTAACTTCACAACCACAAAATCCCCATATATTCTAGATTTTGTCAAACAAATTCTCCACTCTGGAAATCCCTCTATACCCAACCCATGTCCCAATAACTCCCCGTAGAAACAGCTTCTGTCTTCAATACCTACTTTATTGACATCAATAGCAAACTCATGCCAGCCTCCACCCATACCACACCCACACCGCCCACCACCCCTCCACTCCCTAATTGCTCTTTCTCACTAAATCCCATCCTCACAAACTACATTTAAAAACTTCTTCTTAAACTTAAAGCATGCTCTCCATCAGCTGACAACCTGTTATCTATCTTCCTAAGGGCTGCTGCTAACTCTTTAGCTTACCCAGTCTCCATCCTCATCAGCCGCTCTATATGCGAATCCACTGTCCAAGCTCTTTGGAAGAAATTCTACACCATACCAGTTCACAAAGGCAGCAACTCAGTTAGACTTTGCATCTATCACACTATTGCTATACTCTCTCCCCTCTCCAAAATTCTTGAGCACTGTGTCCATAATCAAATCCTGCCCTATATCACTCAAGACTCATCACCCCAACCCAGCATGGTTTCCACCCCACCTCAGCACCACTACAGCTCTCATTTCTTCTACCAATTCCATCTCCCTAGCCAGAGACATTAATAAACTAGTGTCCTGCCTCTTCTTAGACCTCTTCAAAGCCTTTGACATTGATTCCCATCCCATCGTCCTCTTCAAACTTGCCCAGCTTAACCTCTTCCCCACAAATATCTCCTGGTTCAACATCTATCTCTCTAATAGGCAACAATCTGTTAAATGGCTTTCTGCCCTATCTCCCTTTCTTCCTGTAAAATGGGCATCCCACAAGGCTCAATTTCAGGCCTCCTTCATTTTTACCAATCAACATTCAACATTTTTACCAACCAACTCCATGCATGTTGCCCACAGTCGTCCCTAGTACAGTATGCCAACAGCTCCACCATCATCACTATTGCAGACCTGCTAACCCCAACTCAAACTTCTTTTAACCTCACTGAAACTTGGCTGACTAACAAACAACTCATACTGAACCCTAAAAAGACAAAACTCCTCCTATTCCTACCTAAATCTCTTTACCATCTTAAGTCCTCTTTCACCATCTCTTATCTAGACAACACCATTATATCTACTGAGCACTGCACAAAGCTCCTTGGAGTAATCATCGATGATCAACTTAAATTCAACCTCCATATTCACCACTGTATAAAGAAAACCCATTAAAAACTCAGCCTACTCTTTAGACATCAAAGGTTCCTCACTCCAAACTCCAGAATCTCACTTACCCAGGCTTATATTCTCCCTAACCTCTTCTACTGCTCCAAAATCCCGAGTAACTCACAGTCCTCTCTTCTATCCAAACTTGAAACACATATAACAAGATAGCTAGATTTGCAGCTAACTTACTACCAAAATCACACCACTGTCTTGCTCTCCAAACTCTCATCTGGTTAGAATATCCTAACCAACTCTTATTCACTCAACTTCTCTTCATCCACACTATCCTAAACAAGCCATCATCCTGCCCTAGTATATCCTCTCTTGTCTCCCTCTACAACCCACCATGTTCCCTCAGAAGCTCAGGCCAATGTCTCCTACAGATTCATAAGCCTAACAAATCTCTAGGGCACAACCTCTTTAGCTATCGTCTTGCACTAGCAAGGAATAAGCTTCCAATGCCCCTCAGAAATATCACCCATGCACATGAATTCAAGACAACTCTTAGAAATTACCTCCAAAGAACCTGGAAATGTCACTGCAATCACCCCACTTAATCATCTCCACCCCCTCTCCTCTTCTATTCTCTATCCCACCCTCATCTTCCTTGCTACCTTCTCCTTTTCCACAATTATGCTAGTTACTCAAACTGCTACTTTTTTCCCAGTTTTATACCACTTCTACTCCCCATTCCCCTCCTGCCCCATAACACTATACTAATCTCCTTTCTTTATTTGCCTCGCCCTCTCATCACCCTTCTGACTATACCATCCCAACCATGACTCTAATACTATACCATTAACTACATTTCCTCTGCAACCTACCACTTTGCCCCTACTAATGACCTTGATACTTACACCTTGATATATTATGCCTCTCCTAAGTTCTTATACTTGCTCCTTAGCAAGATTCTCTGTTTTAAATGAAATGTAATTACTTTCTATTCTATACATTTTACTTTTATTCCACTGCACAACTGTTTAATTGTTCACTTACAAAACCTGTGATGTGAAATTTTTACTTGCAAATGTTTAACTGTAAATTTTTGTTCTACTTGTTATATTTGTTACTGGGAGATTTTATCTCCAGACCTCTGCTGAAAAAGGGCACAAGTTCAGACAGACTAACCAGGTCAACAAATGTGAAATAAATATATAAATAAATTGACACAATCCTTCTGTTGCAGTAATACATTTTATTTTCCTGTTTGCAGGAAATGGAGACCATGCCCAAAATCTTTCACTGTGCATAGCGTGCATGCACAGGCCTGAGGAGCATTGGAGGAAGACAAGTGTGTGTTATCGCTGGCCACCTTTATTTTCCTTTTATTTTCCCAGAAAAACTGCTAACATAATTAAAACCAAGGGAGCCTGAACCATGGGGGGAAAATGATCCCCCCACATTTATAGCTATAAGACCATTGTGGCAGCGTCTTCTATGGTCCCATTTTTGCTGGGTGAGGCGTTTGCTGCTGGTGTGTGTGTGTGTGTGTGTGTGTGTGTGTGTGTGTGTGTGTGTGTGTGTGTGTGTGTGTGTGTGTGTGTGTCTGTCTGTTTGCAGGAGGTTGCTGTGTGTGTGTGTGTGTGTGTGTGTGTGTGTGTGTGTGTGTGTGTGTGTGTGTGTGTGTGTGTGTGTGTGTGTGTGTCTGTTTGTAGGAGGTTGCTGTGTGTGTGTGCGCATGTTTGTGTGTGTGTGTGTGTGTGTGTGTGTGTGTGTGTGTGTGTGTGTGTGTGTGTGTGTGTGTGTGTGTGTGTTTACTATCAAATGGTTGAAATTTATATGGTCTAATATTCATTTGATCGACCCATATGGTCCACACATGAATATTAAGTGGTTAATTTGGTCAACAGGAAGTGCATGTAAATTACCTGTCGACATAATGTTGACAACATGGCAAGGAATATACCCTTGTCAGCACTGTAGTGTGATCTCGGAGTTGTAATATATAAGTAACAGGGGGTGTGGGGGGCACGGCCCCCCACTGGGAGATGCAGGGGGGCTTGCCCCTTTGCAAAAACACTACTGTCAGTGCTGCAGGTGTATTTTGACCATTTAAAACTTTGACATTTTTTTCCAGCATTTTGAACGTTCAGTGTAATGACTTTTGACCATATGAATTTCAGTCCTTTGATAGTAAACCATGTGTGTGTGAAATGCCCCAGTTAGGTATACCTCGTGGTTAGTGTTACTCAGGCTCAAACCCTGTACCTTAAGTACAAGGAACAAGAGCCTGAATTCTCTACCCATACCACCACTTGTGATTCAAGGAGGTGAGTCCATAGCTTTCAACTGTCCAGATTTTCACAGAATATTTGGCTCATATTTTTGGTCGGTTCCTCTTAAAATTTGAGGTTTTCTGGCAAATCAGTGAGAACTGAATTCACTAAATAACAATAGCCCTTTAATTTTCAGTCTTCTTATCTTTCAGAAAACACATGGTAACACAAAACTCTTTATTCTATCAACATTCTAAGATTATACAAGCAATGTTTAAAATGTATCCCTGGTTTTGGGACTTTGTCCCCCCAATACATTTTGCCTTTTTTCTTCTGCAAAGTTGAGAATTTTATTTGAGTGTCAAGTGGATTTTCAAGGAGCTGAGAGCTTCAGGGGAAGAGACGTTTAGTGTTGATTATGCCAAGTCTGCTTGCATTGTTAGTAGCATAACAGGTGGTATACTTGCATTGGATGCAGAAGGTTGCGGCTTCTATTCCCACAGTATTTAGTTGGATTGCTGATACTGTACTGTGTTGTATTTTAACTCATTCCCTCTAATACAGTTCTTTTGAGTGTGCACCTTTAACTCCCATTGGGCGTGGCTTCAGACTTTGAAAAAAATGAAGTCATTATCTTACAGTTCTAACAAATACTCATTGACATGGGTCAAATAGCAATACAGTTGTGTTTGCCATCATATATGCTTCAAGATAAAATATTCTGATACCTTGTATGTACCACGTTTTTTGGAATTATTAATGCAAATATGAACAAGCAATATTTGATGCCTAGATGTGCAGTAGGAGGTAACTGCAAAAATGCCCGGAGGAGCATTCAGCTGTAATGGGTTAAAGAGAGTGGATGCTGTAGTCCTGTGAATGTCCTCCTTTGAAGAAGTTGTCTAGTAACTATGAACCTATTATCAGTTTTCCAGCCATTCTCTATTGCAATATTACTAGCTTATCATTTTTAATGTAACACAGGCAATTCTTCAAGGGCAATAGGCACTGTATTTGTAGATGAAATAATGAAGTATAAAGTTGTTTGCTACCAGCAACCTCTTTATTAGTTACAGATCCTTTTAATGTGCAATTATTTAGATGACTTTTACTTTTGCAGAGATTGCACATATTTACTGATATTGGTGGATTGTAATGACAGACGTTTGAGAAGACTTTTATGATGGAAATGTTCTGAATTGGACACTTTTGTCATTATTGGTTCATAAATTTTGTTTCATTGCTTACTGGAAAAATGTTCAAAACAATAAATTTAAAACACACTCTAACAAGTGTGTCGTACTATTCAAGAAATATAATTTAATACAATCAGGAAGGTGAATCAAAGGACGCATATGTGTATGCATGGCCCTAAAAATGTGTAAGGAGCCTATGGTTTGAAAACAGCCCACAGGTAAGCTTAGTCCTCCACTGGCCAGATACAAAATGAATGTGGGTTTCCATGCCAGTTCAATGAGTGTGAGTTTCAAGGGTAGAGAAGTTTACTGCTCATGCTAAGTCTGGTTTCATTGTGAGACTGTATTGTTTGTTTGGCAAATGACTATCAGTGTTTGTGCTATTTTATTTCAGTATCTATAATCAGTGTAGAAGCAAATAAGAAAACAGTATGGATGCTGACAGGTTTGAACGGTGTTTATGTTAATTGAGGAGAAATAGCCAAGTAACGGAACACTGGGGTGGCTGGGGAGGGGGCTGCTGCTGGAGCGGTAGGAGGTTGCTGCAGGAGGGGATGCTTCTGCAGAAGGGGATGCTCTGGGGGGGGCCCAATCTATTACCCTGCCTAGGACCCCATTTAACCATGATCCAGCTCTATTATTTTGCACTATTTACTATAAAATGATCAGAAGTTGGAATGAAACAATGAAGTGTCAGCTGTAAAAAATAATAAGCCCTTTCGTTCTGTGTTTGACAATAAAGGAAAGAAAGCACTTATTATTTTTTTACAACTTCTGATAGCTTATGTTTTTTACTGTTATTTTAATAATTAATAACAGTCATATTGTTAAACATGTCAGTGCAGTTCTGTGGATTGTGGACCTCAAGTTACCTCTACAAAGAGAGCAGTCACCAATGGAGTCCCCCAGAGTTCGGTAATGACACTTTTTCTGTTTGGCATATACATCTCAAACGTAAAAGGAAATACCAAAGGGTTTTGGCCAACTAAGTTTGAGATGACTGCAAGCTAGGAGTAGTTATTGAATCCCCAAATGACTTAACCATCATGCAGGAAGGTTTGTCCCAAACAATAATGGGTGCCAGAATCGTGAATTGAAACTAAAGTCCAAAAAATACCTTATCGTATCCTTTGGGAAGTCATCTACTCCAGGGAACTGCCAAACTGACAATACACCCTGAGAAGTGACCCAGTTGTTTGTCATTTTGGAACTTGCATGTACAGTCACCTAACTTTTGACCAACATGTGCCCAGAGTCATAAAGTCTTTCTATATTGCACAGCTTATAAACAAACGGATTTTACAACTAGATCTAGAGATGATATTGCCCCCCTTTACAAAGCCCTTATTAGGTCAATCATTTTGTATAATGCCCACTTTGGCATATATCTGTCCAGATCCATACAACAATTGGAATGCCCACAGACATGCCATACTAAAAGGATTCAAGACTTAAACAATAGGTCTTGCATGGACCACCTCAAAGATTTATCACTATATTCAGTATCCTACAGAGTGCTTACAGGTGACCTGCATCTGGCATACAAGGCATCCTCCCACCCAATACTGATGGACCTACTGAACATCAGCAAGTCAAATGGCATCAGAAATACTCAGTCCGGGTATCTAAACTGAATGGTGTGGAGAGATGGATAAATATCACAGAGGCTACAACTGTTCTGGAACAGGCTATCCATTGAAGTAAAACAAAGCTCATTTATGTCCATATTCAAATGCAACTTGGATTTAAGGCTAGGTAATAGAAAATGTACTCCAGGATTGCCCCTTGTGCCACTAATGGATAGATGCAGTTCCTAAATGTTGCATCCCTTTCATGAGTCCCCTCAAAATATCTAAGGTATTATCACACTTATTTTCACAAGGGCTAATATACAATTATCAGCCATGGGATAGCTAAGACCAATCACAAAATGTTAATTCAAGCACTAAAATGGAAATTGGCTAACCTTAAAATGTCCTGCAAGTAAACCTATATTGTGATAGTAAATAGTTTCAGAAAATTGCCCTTTTTAGATGACTAAGTGCCCCTCTCACCCTCTGACCCTCCAGCCTTCAACAGCTTCTGGTGCTTCTGGCTAAAGCTTCTAGTTTAAATGTGTATTATTTGACCTTCTGGCATACCAACATTAAGGCCATACTACCCATAATGTGTCTGCAAAGTAAGCAGTAGTCATTGATTTATTGTGAATCTTCTTCTTCTTTCGGCTTTTCCCAGTTAGGGGTCGCCACAGTGGATCACCTGTCCACTCATTATTGGCAGTGGAGTTTTACAGTGTCAAGCTGCCAGCCCAGCACCCAACCTTCCACAGAAGGCACACACACACACTCACACCTAGGGCCAATTTAGAGTGGCCAATCCACCTACAGCATGTCTTTGGGAGGAAACCAGAGCACCCGGAGGAAACCCACGCGACCACAGGGAGGACATGCAGACTCCACACAGAAGGCACCGCAGCCGAGGATCAAACCAGAGAACCTCTTGCTGTGAGGCAACAATGCTAACCACTGTACCACCGTGGCCGCCCAGTCATTGATTTATTGTGAATAATAGTATAAATTTTAAGTTCCGTGCTGTCTTTGGAGTTATCAGTAAGATGTTTTAGAAAACTGGAGTTTATGTGATTTTTGCTGACACAACCTAAATGACAGACAACTATCATACTGATTTTTAAATGAAATGTTTCACACATAAGTCCTGCCAAACTTTTACACCCGGCAGTGGTTCTCACTGAATATTATGTTGGGCAGAGTATGCCTATTCTATTATCGAATGGGTGTCTGATGTCATAACATTCTTAGTTCTATTGGCAGACATTTGCTGGAATGCACTTGAGATCCACATGTCTTGCAATGCTGTATAACTACCTTGTGATGATCTGTTTAACACAAAATTGCATACTGTTTACTATCATTGTTATACCACAAGCCAATTATGTTTTTCTGTTATGTATGAGTTGCTTCACAGTACAATTGTGATCATTACATTGTTTTAACTGTGCAGGTACACTTATAAACATAATAAAAATGTAGGTAGTGACATTGATACATTTGTGGATGGACAATTATGTGTGTGTGTCATGTATAAAAATTCTAGATGTCACATGCTGTCGCTTTGCTTCTGATTGTCCAGTCATTCTGAGCTTTTCTATTACATTCCAGTTATATTTTGTGATGTCACCCATTAACCATGCTGCATTGCTCATTTAATTTGCTTGATCTTTTTACAATTTATTTAGAATAAACATATTTTAATAGTGGGATGTCAACATGATACATTACTTGCCATAAAAATATGTTATAATAGAAAAGTAAATGCCATATTGACACCTCAACAAAAATATGTGAGACACACATTGAGTATTGAATAATTCTTCATATAAGTAATGAGTTTATCTCAGAATTTGTGAATGACATTAGTGTAAGGTCTGTATGCATCTGGTTTACACAAGGGGATATATTCCCAAAACTATGCTGTCAATGTAATTATTAAGTTACAGTGTAGCAAGTCTTTTGGAATGGAGAACCATGCCAGTGTTGCAGCCAGTGTGTCATAGCATGCTTGTCTTGCAATGTCATGATATATATTTATGCATGCTGTGCACGTGTGTTTTGGATGCGTTTTGATGGTTGATATGTCAGTAATAACAGCATCATGTCTGATAAGCTGTGTACTGCATGGCATGTAATGTACTAATGGAGCATAGTGACATTGTATGATGGTCTCACTGGCCCATACATGGCCTTCAAGTCATATCATCAATATATGAATATTAGGACTTTAAGAATGTTGCATGAGCATGGCAATACACTTGTTATTATCAAATATCTGTGTTTTTTTTTTGTTATACAAATTTAAATAAACCATACGGGCCATATCTTCTTACAATTATGTTGTAATGACAAATGCACTGTACTGTGATAAACCTTGAGCAAACATTTCCAGTGGGTTTAGATTGTTTATTTGTACATGTTAGCCATATGTATACATTTTAATTGCATATCATATACTCTCTTTACGATTAGGTAGGTGCACATCTGACTGTGCTTTATTACAGACGTGTATTGCTCATGACTGTGATGTATGTTAGATACCATTTTGTACATTACTGTGGATTAAATTCATGCATTTCATCACATGTAGTGTTACAGTTGTATAATGGCATACAGTAATGTAATATCACATACAGAATAGTTACCACATGTATGTTGTATAAGTGTGTATGACATATTTTGTAATCATTGCTTTTGGGGAAATACATGTTATTATGTACATATAACTTTTTTTATCCTGTGTTGAATGTGAGATCTATGGTGGCTCACCAGTCATATACCAAAGATGACAGAATGCCAAACCACTGCCAGGCAACTCTGACTCTGAGGACGTGGATGATGACCATGACAGGGATGATGATGATAATGACAGCAAACCAGGACCTGCATGTGCCATTGTTCATACTGCTCATTGTCGTAGATATCCACCACTATCCCAGAGAGATGATTTTCAGGACCAGATCTGAGATGTAGTGAAAGATGTCTTCCAGATGCAGATGAGGGACCTGATGGGCATCTTCTTTCAGGACACAATACAGGTCATGTGTGATTCCTTCCAGGAAATTGCTAGGGAGATCTTTTGTGATGTTTGACCTCATCAGGTGTCCCCTGAGGACCATCATTATTTGTGCGATCCACTTATGCAATGATGCCACCATAGTGTTTTCCATCTTTAACTATTTATGTTATATGCACAGTTGTACAGATATCACATATTGCTGTCATGCTTTACTGACATACATCGTAATATACATTGCACATATCATTTCATATGTGTCATTATTTTGCTGCTGCAGTATGACACACATTACTGAATTACACATGTGGCAAATAATGTGATTTACCTGATCATGTTGGAATAACTGACTACATTGCTCCATGTGGCAGGCATGCTATTCCTTAAATTGTGTGTGTGTGTGTGTGTGTGTGTGTGTGTGTGTGTGTGTGTGTGTGTGTGTGTGTGTGTGTGTGTGTGTGTGTGTGTGTATGTGTGTGTGTGTGGGTGTGTACTTCTATGCATGCACTGCAACATAATGTTTTGTCCGATACTCTCTGTATGTGACAGATATGATTATTGCTTTTAGCATAATGCAAGTGAGACATGATTGCTCTGCTTGTGTTGTCCTGATGTATATTTAGGTGGGATGCCAGAATCATACACTGCATTATTTCCATTGTTCTCACATAACAGAGTCTGGAGTGTTTATTTGCACATTTTACTCATGTGTATGCATTGCACCCATTTCTGTATGTGCTATCTTATGTCTATACAACAAAATGATAGGTCCTCACTTATGTGATTTATGTAACATTGTTAGGTCATGCTGTCACACTGGCACAATGATCTCGTGTGTGCCATGCTATATGATATTACTGTGACTGGTATATATGAGCATGTATCCTTCACATATCTGTTTGATAAAACTTTATATTATGATATGCATACACAGATTTTCTTACATGTGCTTATTTATGCATTTGTAGTATATATGTACTGCATTACATGCATGTACATGTATACAACCATATTATCATAGACACACAATTGCTCTTGTAATATGTGACTGGTTACATGCATCTCATTTTTCTTTGCTGTACTTTTGCTGGCAAGACTATCCTTTTGATCAGTCCTACACTTGTAAGGTGTTATTTATATCAATAATGGTGATTGTGACACCTGCACTATTATGTTGCATGGCAGTGTGTGTGTGTGTGTGTGTGTGTGTGTGTGTGTGTGTGTGTGTGTGTGTGTGTGTGTGTGTGTGTGCCTGTGTGTGTGTGTGATCATCAAAAGTGCTTTGGCTGTCTACACAGATGGTGGGACATGCCATTATATACCTTTAAATAGCTTAATTGTTTTTATATTTTATGTTGTATATATCACTCATAAGTTACTGCTGATATTCCTATATAGTTGATCAATGTTTTATCTTAGTGAAGTTCAGTACTTACATATGAGGATAATCATTTATCTCATCTTTACAGGTTCATCATTTGCCTTGTTTAATTTTGTTGATAAAAATGTGTCTTTTCTGGCGAGGCTCCGTCTGATGGTCAAAGAACACAGTCAGTAGAAGGATAAGTACATTTTTTAATGCATCGCTGTTACTGTTTGTATGTGCTTAGCACTTTTTTTTCTTTTGTCTCTTTTCACCTTGGTAGTGTGTATGCACTATTCTCTGCCTCTTACCCAAGGCCCTAGTATATTACACATGCCTCTGTTTATCAGCATCATCCCCAGCTGCTGGTTCTTCATCTGACAACTCATCTGTGTCTACTGGCCCTGCTAGCTGTGCCAATGGAAAATGTGGTCCTTGGCCTTGTTCTTGCTGCAGCTATTTTCTAACAATAATATGATGCAACATGGCACAGACTGTCAGCAGTTTGGCAAAGGTGGCTGTGTCATACTGCACAGCACTTAAAGATGTATCCAGACACAGGAAATGTGACTTGAGCAAACCAAAAACATACTCTATAATATTTCTTGTTTGAGTGTGTGCATCTTTGTAACCATGCTTTTGTATGGGTTTCTCATGGGTGACATGAGCCAAGGTTCTATTGCATAACCTGTAGCCCCCACTAGATGTCTTTATGGGGCATAACCCATAGAAAATCTTAGATAAAGGTCACAGGTGTGGCATATGTGGGAGTTGTGGAAACTGCCAATATTACCTGCACACACATAGATTATCCCTTGGGCATTACAGAATACCTGACAGTTCATAGAGTGATAGCCTTTTCTTTGCTGTACCCCCTTCCCTTTTCACCATCTGGGGGTTTATATCCATGCATATACAGTCTATGGGCCCCATAACTATGTTGAATGGCGGTAGCTCTCTCTTCTGAAGTAGGTGGAAACTTGATATGCTCCCTTACATGTTTCAGCATTGCACTGCATTGAGAAATTGATATAACATTCTTCTGGCTGAGGCCTCTGACACCCTCAATATGTCCCCTGTGGGTTTCTGAAATGTACTTCTAGCTAGTATATGTAATACTATGGATTCACTTTATATCCTCGAAATACTGAAATATCAAAATTCAGTATTTAGAAGCTATAAAGTCGAATTTTTGAAACCACAAAAACTCAGACCCGCAAAATTCAAAATCTTGCACACCGGAGATTTTGAATTTCATGCTTCTACTGCACACACACACACACACACACACACACACACACACATACACACACACACACACACACCATCCTCCCCACACACAAACACAACTACTGCATAAAAGCAGGGGGCAAGCCCCCATGCACCCTCCACACCCCCCACTTAAATATTCTCACTCCGAGGTCGCACTACACACAAACACACACAAAACACCACCACACAAGCTACATTCTCCTCGCACACACATCACATCAACAAAACACACTGACACACACCACAGCCCCTACCCAAAACCCTTAACACACACACACACACACACACACACACACACACACACACACACACACACACACACACACACGCACACACACACACTTACCTGAATCCATAACCACAGTGAAACCTCAGAAGCACGAAATTCAAAACTGCCGGTATTTGAGGTTTTGAATTTCATGCTTCTGAGCTTTTGCTGTTCTCAGGATTACACTTTATGGGCTCGAAATACTGAATATCGATATTTCAGTATTTCGAGCTTCTAAAGTGAATCCATAATACTATACATACCTTGGACTCCATTGGGATGGGTTCTCCAAGATTTCCATGGGGCCTTAGGTGAGGGTGGCAGGTACTGATGATCTACTTGAGGTTATTCTTGTGTACCCTGTAGCAGTCTAGTATTTCTATCTTATGAATTCCTTGGTAGGTCAAATGTGGTCCAAACACTCTACACCTTCTAGGTTATGGCCTGGTGGCAGCAGCACCTAGTATTGAAGCCTGTTGCATATATAGATTAATAATAATAGTAGCAATCCTTAGCATTATCTAAGTGTTTTAATGGCTTTATTCCAAAGAGCATTGGAATTGAGGTTTAAAGGGGGCTCGACACGTAGGCATTCATTTTATATATTCCTGAATCACTCCTGCATGTTGATTTGATTCATTAGCATGTAATTTACCTATTTTTATTTATTTGTGTATTACTTATTCCTTCATTAGCATATTATGCCACTTACAGTTGTTTTGCAGCTGAGCACAACATGTAAAACTGTTTAATGAATACCAAACAGAGCATTCATTGCTGCTTATCATGCAAAGAGGCTTATCAAGAACCATAGGTCTTCACAAATCTCAGACATTAAGTAAAGGTATAGAGCTTCCAGCCCTTCTTGGTATTATTCCTCAGGGTCTTAAATCTTGTGATCTTTATGGTTAAGAACCTTCAGGGTCTTTGTCACCATTGATGTTTAATGGGATATATTCTGAGGGGGCATTGGGCAGACTAGATGGTCTGATCAATGCTGAGTATAAGGGAGTGATTACTTTTTGAAACATTGAAAGATTTCCTTTGGCAGCTAGCTGTGCTAAATAAAATGATTTCCTGGCCAAAGACTGAATTGTCACCCAAGTTCCTAGGTCCCTGGCTGCTTTTTTCTCTTCTAGAGTTGTCTTCTATACAGTTTGGCGAGGTGTGGGATTGCCTGTTTAGTGTTAGCCCATTTTTAGTACACCAAGAGTTTACTAGGGAAAATTAATTCTAGAGAGTTTGGGTGTCTAAAGGTGATTTAACCATAATCCTAGTTTGCAGTCATCTGCTAACTTTGTTAACCAGAGATCTCAGCTCTCTACTTGAAGATCCGAGAAGTAAAGGCCAAATGTAGACATTCCAGTACTGAGCCTTGAGGAACACTGCTGGTCACTTTCATACAGTTCAATGATGTACCTACATTGTCTGGATTCTAACTTTCAGACAGTTTGTTATCCATCTTACTGTATATAAGTCCATTTTTAATGAATTTAGCTCTTTACAATGCCAGCATGGGGAATTGTGTAATAGGTCTTTGTCAGCTCAAGATACAGCATGTAAACCACATGGCCATGATCCAGAGTCTCCATAATCCTTTGAAGAAGTTTACCAGATTCAATAGACACGAGATCTACCCTTCACAAAACCAAACATTTGGGAAGTAAAGTCTAATACAATTCTTGACAACCTAAGCAATGATGGGTATAATGCAAGAGATAAAAATGGAGATGTGTATGTAACAGCAAGTTTAGATAATCAAAATTATTTAGTCAATTTTTACATAAATCAAAATCCAGATAATTATATTATTCAAAGTGATAATAGTATGCAACTACATGATGTAGATATATCAGCAAGTTCGAATATGAATATAACAACAGAACATAATGAGTATTTTTTATGTAATCCAAGTGTAATAATGAATACAAAGAAAGATTACAAAATATATAATTATTCTTCCAAGGATATTACAGCAGCACATGCTGACATTTTCAAAAGGACTCAACTTTGTCCCATGTATTAAAGGCAATATGGTACAATCTATATTAGATTTAAAGTTATTTTCCAGAAAATTAAATTTAAAGGCATACTTTAATAACAACATTGAATGTCAAGCTGGGGAAAATAAAATGTTCACGAAACCAAGTCTATTCAATCCACCCATGAATGATGAAATTATGTATTTTGAAAGGAGAAGTGAATATGATATAAGAAAATTTTATAAGAAATACAAATATAACAAATATGCTAATATTACAACAACTGAAAAACAGCTTCTTAAAGATGTACAAAATGATCCAACATTAAGAGTCATGAGACCTGATAAAGGTAATGGTATAGTTATATTGGATTACAACGATTACAGCTTATACATGACTAACATGCTAATGAGTAAAACATATGTTGAAATAAGTAGAAATCAAGTACATATAGCATATAAAAGAATTGAAACAATGTTAGAAGATATGCTATACCAAGGGGGTATCACTGAAAAAGAATATAACTTTTTGAGAAATGAACATCCAGTAATCAGTGGTATCTTCGGAATACCAAAAATACATAAAGGCCTTGACAATTTGGATTTTAGGCCTATAGTAGATGGAAATAGAAGTGTCACATGTAATATAAGTACATATTTGGATCATTTCTTTAAGGAAAGCATGAAATCTTTCAGTTATATTACAAAAGATTCATGGGATTTCTTGAGTAGACTCAACCAAATAACCATGAAAAAAGAATATGTTTTCATCACAATAGATGTAGTAAATTTATTTACTACCATACCCCATGATGTAGGCCTATTATGGCTAGAAGAACAACTATTTTTGACAAAATTATACGAACAAGATCAAATCAATATATTAATAAATTTAATGGAAATAGTACTTAATAATAACTACATATTTTTTGAAGGTAGTTATTTTCAACAAATCAGTGGGGTAGCCATGGGGGCACCTTGCGCCCCCATGTATGCAAATTTAATAATGAGTTATTGGGAACAAAATTATTTATTTACAACAGAGTTTCGTGAACATCTTATTATGTATACCAGATATTTGGACGATATTTTTATCATATGGAATCCAAATAACAATATAAATATCTTGGAAACATTCTTACAGTATATCAATAATACAGTAAAATTTCTGAAATTTACTTATAATGTCCAAGAAAATAACATTAACTATCTGGATGTAGATATAACACATGATAAACAAACAAACATTTTGAAAACAAAAATACATAGAAAACCTACATTTTCAAATGCGTACTTGCATTTTGATAGCTGGCACCCTGGCCATCAGAAAAAAGCCATAGTTAAGGGGCAGATGGTCAGGGCAGCCAGGATGGTCAGCGAAGAAGTAGATTTCTTAGAAGAAATGAAATACATCATGCAATTATTTACAAACAGGGGATACCCAGAACAATTTTGTGTTCAAATATATGAAGAAGTAATAAATAAAAGAAAAAATGGAACATATACGGCAATTTTAAAAACTGATGCAATATCAATCAATAATGAAGATATAATAGATCAACAATCTTATAATAACATCCCATTATATATTATTAAATTTGATGATTGTTCCAAAGATATAGAACACATTATTAAGAGAAATTGGGATTTCTTTGTTAATGATAAAATTGGGAGACAAATATTTAATGGAATAATAAAATTTGTATATAAGAAGAGTCCTTCCTTTAAAAACATATTAGAAAATAAAAGAAATACTGAAAAATATACAAGTGTAAGAAATGGAAATTTTAAATGTGGGACATGTAGAACATGTAGTTATATTTATGAAACAGGTACTAATATTATGATTAATGAATGTAACATAAAAATATATGGACATTATAATTGTCATACAATGAATATAGTATATATAGCCTTGTGTCAACAATGTAAGGCCTTTTACGTGGGAAAAACGAAGAGAAAATTTAGAGAACGAATTAAAGAGCATTTATTAGATATTCAGCATCAAAAAAATAGTAATGCTTTAGTAAGACACATTATGGAATACAATGATCATACATTTAAATTTATGGTTGTAACTCAAATTAAACAGGATTTACAAGGAAGGATCACCATGTATCACTTGGACATGGAAGAACTAAAATGGCAAATATTACTTAATTCATGTATACCTCCAGGTATAAATGAATATATGACCATAATGCCAGTATTAAAATTGAATAGAATATATAATAAGTGATATATAATACCAACTATATACATTATATTATATCATGATAAATTCTATTAAACATATTAGTAAAAATACAATAAAATCAAATTATTGGAATAATTTATGGAAATATATAAACATCATGGATTTAATAACTAATAGGTTGCATACTATACATACACAATCATACTTGCACATCAATCATATTAAATAAGAAATATGCACATCATATACTCCATTGAAATATGGTTAAGTTAATTGATAACAACCAAATATACTAGTGGTATATATATATATTATTTTATCATATTTCATACATAGATATCATGGTACATAAAATATCCATACAGGAACACTTAACAAAATATAGGTTCCAATTAAGTATATTATGACAGTATATATATAAAATATCATTATTATATATAGGATAAATACATTATTCATAATGATTTTTTGTATATATTTGGAAGAATAAGTATTTACATAAAACTTAAAATCAATTATTTGGATATCTTGTAAGTTATTTTTAAGTATATAAATGTATAATTAATTCAGTAAAAGTATACAAGAGGTAGTGATGTATGAATATGTGTTGTATTTAAATAGTAAGGTTTTAAATAATGCCATTTCCCTTTTAAGAATTTACGGCGGGAAATTAGGTTATTAATTGAATGATTATTGAATAATCAACAATGTATAAAAGAGTAAGGTAGAATGATAGAATGTATTCTGAAGAAGTTCGTAAGGACGAAACCTAGGTCAACAATAAAGCAGTGTTCATTACAAAGGTCGTTACAGAGTCTTTTTTGTGGCTTTTTGGAGTTGGTTAGTGCCTGCAAGTTTTGTTTTGGAATCTGTTTCATCTCCTTATTGGCATCGGCCTCACCTTGCTTTTTACAACAATTCTTGACATTGTTTATGAGGTTATATATAATACATTCAATGGCTTTTCAGATGAGACTTGTAAGAAGGATAGGTCATAGGTCAATAAGTTCATAGGTTAATCCTAGGCTGCTGATCCAGAGAACCATTAGTAACCTAGCCAGTAGGTCTAAAAGTACCTGGGTTGATTGTATGGCTACTCTTATGAGGGGCATCACCACTGCAGTTTGCCACGCATCTGGAATGAAAGAAGTAGTTAACATGTGGGTCTGCAAGGGCATTTCTACCACTATTAATTAAGCAACCATGTGTATTGTTAAGTCCCATGGAAGACGTATTTTGGTCTTGGTTAGCAATTTCAATAAATTATATTTTAAAAATTTAGGGAGTAAGGGATGACCATATTTCATGACTGTGGATAGAAGGCATGGGGTTGAAGATGGCACTAAATTTGTTTGCAAGGATGCTGGCAATGTCTACTGAGTCCATACAGAAAGTATCATTACAAATATGTTCAGAGCAATGTAGGGTATTGTTTCTTTTTTTCTAACATAGCTAAAGAAGGATATATAATTATCTTTGGCTTCATAGGCCAGTGTAAGTTCCTGGGCTTCTTTGATAGATATAATAGTGTTTTTCTATGCTTTTAATATTTTCCTTGAGAAGAGGGGGTGGTCTGGATCTGCTGTATAATTTAAACAGTTCCTTTATTTTGTTGTTGAGTTTATTTATTGCAGTGGACCTCTAAGGTGGTTTATTTTTGAATTTCTCATGATAATTTGTTCTGGTGAGGACTTCTAGCTCTATGCATTTTTTCAAATGGGTGCAGAATACTTTAGTGAAATTTGCTGCTGTATCAACATTAGGTGTAGTGTAGTCATAAGAATTTTTACATTTCATCACAAGGTAGATTAAGATTTTCATATTTGTTGTCATAGAATTCATTAAGGTTTGGTTAGAAGCTGTTCGGAGTTTAAAGGTCAGAGGTCTGTAGTAGGACTTTACTGGGGTAAGTTTAGTAAAACATGCAACCATATTTGTAAAAATCAGGTCAAAATATTGTGAACTCTAGTAGGTTATGTTCTTTGGCAAATATGGAGACTGAAGACATGAAAAGTTCAATACTCGTGTTGATAGAGAACCAAACTCCCAATAGCTATGCAAACATGGATACCTTCCAAATAAAGAAGTTCCTCTAGATCATGCAATTTATTGTTTAGACATCTGGCACTGAGGAGAGTCACCCTAAGGTTATCTGATTTTGGGACTGATATGTTATTTGCTTTGGAATGACTCCACCTAAAAGAGGCACTGTGGGCAGCAAAGGCTTTAAACAAGTAAATAGTAACCTTGAAATGAGGCATGTGGGCAACGAATGCAACAAGCCAGACTGTTGGGCATCTCATCACATGTTGACACCATCTATTTAACTAATTATTGAAACCAATTATGTTTTCTTTGTATCTGGGCATCATTCCAGGAAAAGAGAGGAATCCACTCAGGATCTGTATCTTACCTGTATTTGTAACACACATGGAAAATTCTGACATGTCTCCCTGCACATCTCTAAGGATTTTATATTTCAAATCATTCACTCCTGATGTAAAACTACAATGTTGTAGTCATAATTATCAGTGATTAGGGTCCTTAGGGCCCTTGTAATGTCAGAAATCCTAGAACCTGAAAGACAACTCTCTGTAACCCTCTCCTTGCCCAGCTTTGTGAGTGATGAGTCAGTGTGCCTGACAATAGAATCACCTATTACTAGAACATTCTTGTTGCTACTGTGGTTCAGACTGGTAGAACTGGAGTGTTTTTTTTGCTATGGGTAACTCTTCATTGTAGGTATTTAAGGTGATGAGTGTCACAGTCGTTGCTGAAATTTAATTTTCTTATTTCCAGGAGACTTTGCAGGTGTTTTGTACAGCCTCAGCACAAGGCATTTTGGTACGTTTAGTGAAGGACTGTGGTGGATGTGCATGAAGCTCATAGAGCAAGTTTTTAGGTGAGAGGGAAGCCTACAGATGAATTGGTTATTTACATCTCACAGATGAAATTATTAGTGTTGAGAATAACTTTATTTTCTATGAGAATAAGGCAGTTAGTAAACTAGCGTGGGAGACCTAGTGCTAAAAAGCAGGCAGCAGAGGTAATGCTAGCAGGCTGACCTTCCAACTTGTCCTGTTTTAGCTGTATACATGAGTAAAGTAAATGCTGTAGAAGGTTATGTAATTATAGTAGAATATACAAAATATGCAGGACATTCTTTAGTGAATGGTAACCTTATCCCATTAAGATGGAAAAAGTGCACTATGCACTAAAAGCAGGCCAGGAGATATGAAAGAGAAGGTGCATCACGCTAGCAATATAAGGTGCAGCTTTGGAACAGCAAAGGTCAGAATTGTAACAGTGGCTATTCAGACCTTTTTATAAGTGGCAACAAGGAACTCGTCACAGACATTCTGTTACATATTCAATTACATTTAGTTGACATCTTCGCTTCATCATGAAAATTATTTTTTATGTATACACTGAATGCAAGTCTGTACTTTTGATTCAGCAAGCAGCTACTTTGGTGTTGCTGCAGTTCCAATACTTGTCAAATATTTGTGTTGAACACGTGCAATTATTCTCTGTGAATGTGTGATCATCTGACTCTGTTTCCCTTCAGAATTATTACACTGACCTTTACGTTATCTGTACTATTCGTTATACACTGCAGCTGGCACTACATCATATTTCACCTGAGCTACATAAATTCTTTTCAACAGGCCGTGTTGCACAAGCATCTCTGTCTAAAATCTATGGTTACTTTAAACAACACTGACTTTTTTCTACAATAACAACTTATACTTTTTACAGATATATTCATACTTCAGCCATTTTTTTAAATAAGAAACATCTTTATTAAATTATCACGTATGACATAGGCAATCATACATTTATATAAAAATAAACAAACTATATTGACATAATTTTAGTTGCAAACATTATACACCACAAACCACATTAGCATAATTGTAGTTGCAAACATTAACATCACTTATAATCGATCCAGTCATTGTCAAACATTACATAACCCATTCAAGTTCTGCCTTCTTTTAAACCTCGTTCCTTTTCTGCATGTATTGTTCCCATATTTTTCCTATGTAATTTGCTCCTACCCTTTTCTAATGATCCCAGGTCCAATTGTATAATTCCTGTTATTATATTCACTACTTCTAGTAAAGTTGGTTTAGACTTTGAATTCTATTTTGTAGTATTTGTTTTTTTTTTTTTTGTTTGATTGTTTTTTGGCAGCCACCTTAATTAGACTCAGCAAGGCTTTAATATGTCTAGGCAATTCATCATCATAGCTTAAAAAAATCATTTCCTTAGTTACACCAATTTGCTCACCCAGTAACTCTGACAAAGCAGTCTGCAGGGAATCTTTAAAGTCTGCCAAGTCATTACACTCCCAGAAAGTATGTTCTCAGTTATCTCTTTCCCCCCATCAGATGTCCAACATTTGTTGTCTACATGAAGAAAAATTCTTTGGAGTCTACCTGCAGTATAAAAAATACCTATATAAACACTTCCAAGCAAAGATCCTTAATCTTCTAGACTTTGTTGCATTTTTGGGAGACATACATATATCCTCCCCATTGTTTCTTTTTGAATTGCTTAGCCATTATATTTCTAATCCTTTCTAACCTACTCTGGTTGATTCTTATAGTTCTCATGCAATATTTTGTATTCTCAATTAATTATTCCTTTTAAACAGCAGCTTCTGTTCTAGATTCTACTAAAAACTCTACTAGTGCTGGTCTTTCCTTTAGGACCCCCCCTATTTCTTTCTTTGTGCCTATACTCTGATATCGGTCCTTGCAAATCTGACCTGAAGCCACGAGTTTGTGACCCAAATGAAATAATGCAATGCATGATAGATTGTACCATTCTACTGTGTAAAAGCATCATCTTAAAATTATTTTTCTGGCATTAAATTGCATTTAAGACCAGTGTCTTGCATACATGCAACTGGTATACCCTTGTTTTTAATCTTAAGAATTTTGTGACCAGTGAATATTTTTGTTATCATTAACAGCTTGAAATTAATATGCAGTCCTGTTCTTCTAGCTATTATGTTATGCACGGTTACTGTGTGAAACATGCATTCTGTTTAGAGTTCCAACTCTTTATTCTAGTTCTTATACTTTCTGTCAAAGTTATTACTGCATCTTCAAACATTACAGACTTGATTGGATTAAATGCTTTGTAGTATGCCTTTTCATCCATGCAGCCACAATACTTAGACTAGGTATGGTTTCTGTGTGCTATACTGGATAGCATGTTATTGTGTACAGTTTTCTTTTTTTAGCATTTTAACAGTTTCCAGCTTTGGTTTCAACTTTTAACTCACGTACACCACTTATTGTATATACTCCCAACTCCTCAGTTATGCCTTTTAACTTTTACAAGTATTAAATCTTATTTCCTTAACAGTATACCCTTAGCTGACCATCCTAGGGATTCAATAAATTCCATGTAGGCTTCGCGTGAAGCCTACATGGAGTATAAGTGCTTGCAAGATGAGCAGCAGTGTTAGCAACTTATGTATGCCACTCATTGCACTTACACAAATATAAGTGAGGTTTTGTGGCTGGAAACACAGGAAACCATGTAAAGCAGCACAAAGGTATATAGAACATGCAGACAAGTTTACCTACAGGCAAACTTCCTCTGCACAATTGTGCAAACAGCCACAATAATAACCACAGTTAAAATGAATGCAGTAGTAACACATTATATTAAACTGTACTCAGTGCAATGTACACTACAACATGTGTTTGGAATAATGAAATAAAGGATTTGTGGTGCTCATCAGGGATACATAGAATGCAGTATAAAAGCACTGGTCCGGGGAAGCCTGTGTATTGAAAAGGGTCACAGACATGAATGTTAGGAATGAAAAAAGAGGAAAAAGATATGTGAAACATGGTAATGTACACCAGTTTAAGGGCATGTCAATGTACGTACACTACAAAGACAAGTCAGTAGCATAACATTAATCAGATATGTACATAGCACAGTACATACTGTTGGTTACAACTCTTGTGTGAGTATAGTTATAACATTGCACATTATAGTATATTATGTGACTGTCACACAAGGTCACATAGCAATGGGGATGAATGGTTGTGGCATAAACATCCTGACATGATCACTGGAGAGGACATTTAGCAAGAACTGTATATTTAATAGGGGTATTTGCATATTGTCTAGGTGTGCAAAATGAGTTGCTTGAATATGAATGTAATGTCAGCATAGGTCTCAACCAATAGGGACACATAGCAACAGGCTTATGGACAACATTAGACAGAAGCAGCCACACTCATGGACAATTCTAAAATAATATCGCCATTAATCTGTAACATTGACATAAAATATGTGATTGTAAGTTATTATACATGTTCTGCAGGAATACATGTGTACAGCTGTAATCAACTGTCATTATTCTATAAGGAGAATTTGACACACCTTCCTCAGAAATGACCACTTTTTTGAGGTGTTAAGGAGGACAATGTTACACCTGCAGTTTAAATTAGGGGAACTCCCAGCCATTTGAGAGGTTTGCATGACACATAAGCCACAATCCACAGCTTTAAGAATGCAACCTATACCATCAATGCTCTCAGTGAGCTGTATACTTAATGGGTGCATCACACAAAGAATTATCACACATGCATCTTGTAGAACATCTTGAAGGAAAGTCTGCACTGTCAGCTCCTAATGGTTATGCATCACAAAGGATACTTATATATGGATAAGATGTGTGGGAGATCACTGTGGCAAAAGTGATACACTTGAATAAAACATCCCTGGATGGCATAGGTATCAGCTATATGGATAACAACACATAAAACCAGCACACTAGTATGAGTGGATTCCCGACACGCAGCTGTGTATTGCATGCATCTGCAATATGTAATAGCAATGAATATTGTCTGCAGCATCTGCATTTGACATATGAATTCAGAAGTGATCGATCATAATGAATGGTACAGCACTATGTGAGACTCATGGCAATGCATCAGCTATGCTCATGTGCACAGAACCTACAGCACTGTAAAGTCTAGCTTCAATGAGCAAGGAAGCTGTCACTGTGATATTGTTCACATACCAAACAATACATGGAGCACACCTTCTATCAGCACATGTCAAACCCAAGACATGTGCCTCACAATCAATGTCACCCTGACATTGCCATGAAATCCTGACATGCATGCATATGTATTCATGAAAGCTATCAAGTAGTAATACTGATGTGATGTACTGATACATCCATGATGATGTACAGTCACGCCATAGCTGTACCTAGGTTACAAATTAACTTCATAGATCTATATGTGCATAAGAGAGTACTTGGCTAAAGTCCAAAGATTCAATAAAAGCCTAGCCATATTTTACACGACTTACACAGTTTTCAATAGCTATGTGAACAATGTTCACACAGATGGGATTATGCTATGTTATCTAATACCAAGTTCCTCTATCAATAAGGGACATGGGCACAACAACAGGAGTACAATCATGATCAAACATCCATTGATCTATGTTGCACTTGAAGAAGGTCAGGAAAGGCCTTTGTTTTACGTGAATGGCAAGCATATTCCAAAGAATGGGTAGTGTCTAAGAAATTTATCTATCTCTCCAACATGATTTATTATGTCAGAGGCTAGGTTAACATCCTTGGAAATAGTGACCCTTGTGCAGTTTGCATTAATGTGTAACATTGCCATCAAGAGCAGATTGGAAGGTGCCCTGCAGGCCAGACACAGATCAACTCTTAGTAGTCTGTTTTAGATATAATACAGTGATAGGGCTTTAAATCTTTCTGCATATGACTTCTTGCTTACACCAAGTATCATCATTGTGCAAAAACTCTGGTGCTGGTCCAGCTGTTGCAGATTTGTATTGAGACACACACAAAAGGGTGCATTATACTCAATTACAGGTGTGATGAGGGCCGAGTACAATGGTATTTAAACGTCCTTTGCTGTGGATGGCCTGCCTATACTTATGAGATGTGGCACCTGCAAAGGACTTGTCACCACTGTGGACACATGGTGGTCAACATTCTGATCACTATGTAACTGAGTACATAGATCATGTATCACTGGGTGTACCTATAGGGGTGTACTATATATATTGTAATTAGCTTAGGTATTTGCTTTTCAAAATGGAAAAAAATCTGCTTTTGTCTTCATTTAGTGTGTTTCCATGGCTCTGACACAAATCATTTTTGTGCATTAACAGTTTCTCCAGTATATCAGTTGTGTTTATGGATTCAATGATTGCCCATATTGTGCAGTCATCCACAAAACTGGTAAAACAAAGGCTATCTAAGTGTGTTCTGACTTCTGGGAAGTAAATACTGAACAGAAAAGGGAATAGTACAGAACCCTGAGGTACAGCCCTGGCCATTGGCCTCTTACTAGTGATGAATTCACACACTTCGACAGTACATATCCTGTTGCTGATCCATTTGGCTACCCATCTGGTGATGTATGTGTTTATGGCCAGTTGAGACAGTTTGTCTGTAAAACTTGCATGTGGATTTGTGTCAAATGTCTTGGCCAGGTCTTGTTAGGTGAGATGTACAATCATTCCATCATCTATGCTCTTGGTGACCTTCTTGAAGAGCCAAACAGAGTTAACAGACACTATGTCTCCTTAACAAATCAAAAATGGATTGTGTACACAATCGGGAGATTACCTGTGTTCTTTTTGATAAGGTCCTTGAAGATTCCTTCGATTGCCTTACAGATGAGGTTAGTCAGGCTCGTGGCTCTGTAATTTCCTGTGTCAGGTGATAGGCCATCCTTGTTCAGATGGATGACTGTTGCTGTACACCCTTATGCCAGAACATACTCTGTTTGGAGGGTATGGTTAAGTAGGAATCCAGCTGTGTCTGCTAGGTTACAAGTTATTGAAAAGACAACCTGGGATGTTGTTAGGGCCCATTGATGCCATGTTTTAGCCTTAAAGAGTGGAGTCTATATTATTTAGTCAAAAAACATTTCCATCAAACACCTCTCCATCGGCAAGCAACCATCAAAATTCACTTCTGCAAATTGCTGAATTTTTCCCAGGGCAATGAGACAATTGCCCTGTAGTACAATGGAACACACCTCACTAAATCAAACCCACTCAAGTGAAAGGCTTTGCTCCCCCCACACCCCAATGTGGGGGACTGTGTCACACACATCCCCTAAACATATATACCAACTTCCACTATAGTGGGGAAAAGGCAAAGTTGTGGAGTTGGCCAACTATTTCCTTACCCTGGGAAAAATTCTGTGATTTACGGAAGTGAATTTCAGTGGTTTGATGTCGACAGAGAGGTGTTCAATGGAAATATCTGTTGATGTAGTAATGTAGAGCAAAGAGTGCACAGATGAGCTGCTCTCTTGAGAAAATAAGCTGAGTAATATTTGTATGTATACTTTGGATGATATCCATTGTGAACGGAGAGGGTGAAGTTTGATCCAAATCTGTCACCTAGCAGATTGTCTATTTCCTATGGATGGTGCCATCCACAAACAGCTCTGTGCTTAGTTGTGCATTCCCAGTATCATTTTGTACTTATTTAAAAAATGATTTGTGACATCCCCTCCAAATACAACTTTGAATATGCATCACATGCCACCCAGTGGAACTCTTCACACAGTCATACAACTCTACATATGTCACATAATTACATCAATTGCATGGGTCTATATTGAATGTTCGAACATTCAAAATTCTGAGTCTCATATGGTCGACACCATATAATCGAATTTTTGAATGTTTGAACGTTGTAACAGAGATATCCATACAGCACGGAATGGGTAAGATTGCCCTTTTCTGCACTGTAGTATGATCTCGGAGTTGGTATATTTAAATAGCGGGGGGGGTATAGTGGGCACAGCCCCCCACATAAGGGGTGCAAGGGAGCATGTCCCATACTTCAGGTAGGTGTTTTGTGTAGTTTTTTTTTTATTAGATATTTGAACTTTTGAAAGTTCGATCATATGGTGTCGACCATATGAGAGTCGAACTTTCAAACTTTTGATTATCTAATATAGACCCAATTGCACATCATATGAATATATGTTTTTCACTGTAAAGCTGTGTGTGAATGCCCTGATACCATAAATGGACACATTACAGATAAGGTGAATGTGGTTCATGCAAAACAGTTACTGACACAAATGCTGTCAGTCACACAATGCTGCTGGGGACAACCTCAAT
>NC_056731.1:1416147395-1416169895 GCF_019279795.1 Protopterus annectens
AGAGAAAAGTAGCCTTTCAGGAATTTTATGACCTCAATTGCTACTACCTTGCAGGAAAGCATATGAGCAATGCAAAGTTAAAACATTAGTAAACAGAGTTTTCTCTTCATTTCATTTCATATTTTATTTTGTGCATATTTCTAAATGCTAGCTAAGTGCTATAATATTCTGCATGACTGCCACTTGCTCTGTAGAAAGCATCAGAATGATGCAAGTTTCGAACAGTAGTAGAAGCTGTCTTCTTTTTTTTTTCATTTTTTTTGCTTTTTGATGTCTGAATACTAGCCAAGTGTAATGGTTTTCTGACCTGCTGTAAAACAAACATATGTGTGATGCAAATTCCAGAACTTACTGTCACAGTAGAGGTTGTATAGTATGGTAACCTGTGATACTTATGCAGACTACTTCTGAGACTGCTTTACTATGGAGTAAGAGGAATACATCAATAGACTGCTAAGATTTAGTATGAATTCACTAAATTATACTTGTTTGACTATACTGCTCACAGTTATGCTATGCAGAATAAATAAAGGAAAAGGGAGCTGCACAATTAAGATGTTTTGATGAGTTCATAAAAAGAAAACACTGACAATCTTGCTTAACCACCCCCACTACAAGCACACACAAAAATGTAATAACCTTATTGTTTCCCAGTGATGAGGAACAGAAAGCTTTGACAGGAACTAAATATCTTTAATTGTGTTCACCAGAGGGAATGAAAACAGGGCTGCATAAAGTGAACTGAAACTAGGAGTAGGGTTGATGATGACGTGGTAAGTGGGAGGTGACAACTGGGAGGTATCAGGGCAAGTTTCTTTTGGTCAGAATTTTAGACTCTGGGGTTGTCCCTTTAAACTACATGCAATAAGCTGTCAGGAATGCATGTTGCAAAACTGAGACCTACATGCACCTGTTTCTCAATATGTTGTGTATATGATACACTTTCAGTCACACACTCACACATATTTTGTGATCAGCATGGATGCAAGTGTTGATGTACATGTTCATATTGTGCTGAATTGAAGAGTGAGTGGTGCGACACTTCAGCTAATCATGTATGTGTGCGACCTGACAGGATCCTGGTTTATGCAGTCTCATGTGTGATGCAGGAGGAATGTCTGACAATATATTCAAAATGTATATACTTGTATTACTTTCAGGAAAGATTTCTGAGTTCTTTATCAAACCACACAATTGTTTGTTGTCTTTCAGCTTTTCCCGGTTAGGGGTCGCCACAGCGGAACTCCGGTCCGCTAATGATTGGCAGTAGATTTTGACAAACGCCGAGGTGCCATCGAAGGCACGCTCATTTACACATGTCTTTCGCACGTCCATCCAACCATGGGGAGGACATGCAGACTCCACACAGAAGGCACTCCCCGCACTCCAGCCAAGAATCGAATGGGAGAACCTCTTGCTGTGAGGTGACAAAGCATTCTGTTTTTCAACTATACTTTTGTTATGTGATTATGAAGATGACTAACAGTAAAGTATGAAGTCCATCCCAGGGCAGAAAATCAACTTTTAATTACAGAAACATAATTGTCAGGATATCCCCAGTCACACATATAATTCCTATATCAACTGCTGTAAATAATTATTTTTATGTATAATTATTTTTATATTGGTAATTTTTATCTACAATTAAGTGGAACAGCATTACTAAAATTTGGAGTCTGCTGGATTAGAACTATGGCTCATCTGCAGTGTGACCATGAACTTACACCTGTTGCCACAGGCAAAGCTAGGCAGCAGGTGTATTTTTTACACTCATTACTGTCCAGAGTGCTGACCAGCACACAATACCACTTACCATGTTTGCATGCTGGAAGCGGGAACAGGTAACAATGCATCTTTTTTCAAGTTACAAAATGTATTTTTTGTCTGCAGGTGTTGTATTTCTGCAGGTGTTGTGTATGAGTGCTGACCACTGTGCATGCCCTTTAGCATGTTTGCAAAAAGAAAGGTGAAAGAAATAACAATGTATCTTTTTTCACAAGTTAAAATTTACTGTATATTTTTTATTTCCAAATATAAGGCATGTTTGAGCACAAGGGAACAATGTGCAAATGTGACAGGCAAAGGCAAAAATGCATTTTAAGTTCTTAATATCATGTATGTTTCAAAAATAATCTGGGACTTGAACCATGGTCTAACTATCTTATGTCCTGTGTGCCTCAATGCCTTTAAAAGGTATGCTGCACACATGAATGAGTCACAGCTGTAATATATGCTGTCTATATCATCCAAGTTGAGATAAAATTTTTAATACTGTTTCTTTTCACCATGGTTAACTAAGCCATGTGATACACAAATATTAATATTTAAAAAAACATTTTAACACATGTAACATAAGTTTACACAGCTCTGGATTTGAACTAGCATCCTAATGCAACTACAAAATGTAGTGGGAGTGTATTATCTGCCCTTGCCACAGACACCACTCAGGCAAGCAAATCATGTACTTAGAAGTAATTCCAATTTCCTCTACAGTATTAACAGGACATTCACTTCTCAGTTGGTTGTACACATGTTGCTTACATATTCAGTGCAATGAGTGATCACACAACCATTTATGAATATCTTTGTAATGTCTTCTCTTTATATTGTGTTTATTCTTCTTATATCTCTGCTGTAATGTCAGGCACCCATTCTATAGTGCATTTTGTATCATTCACATTTAACTGTATGAATAATAGTACATGACAGTACAGACATTTATCAGCATATGCAAGAGAGTGTCTCTATTATTGAAGATAAATGATAAACGTGTGCTGTTTAGTTCAATTTAGAAGCTTGTTAAAGTTACTTATACACTTTGGAAGTGTATCCAGAGTGACACACCAACTGCAGGGAAAGTAGTCTGAATTGTTATTGTGTCTTCCTTCTCTCTCCCACTAACCATTCACTGTTGCAAACCATTAGCAACTAACAGTGTTGTATAGTATACACTATGTTTACATTTGCAACATGAAGTTAAAAGTTTGATATTCAGCATTTGTAATGAGTTCATACCTCATTTGCATCCTCACTGTACTCAGAGGCCTGAATCTACACTATAAAAAGGAAACCGTTTAGCTAGGTGCGGAGACTTGTGTATTTGGATAAAACAGTAGACTGCTATTCATTTTGATTTATCTGCAGAGAAGGCTTCTCATTTTTGATAAAATATGCTTGTATTTTCAAATACATTCTAGATTTTGTAAAATGCTACAAAGCAATTTATATATCCAGTAGAAAATGGATCTTTTATCTGCATGCGCTTCTTATAGTTCACTGTTGGCATAAGCATTTTTGGCAGGCATTTACATTTCTTAGAGAGGTTATTAAATTTCATTACAAGTGTTATTGTTAAAATTGTTATTTTACAATCTTCTGTGTTATTGCAGAGAAATGTAAAGTATATGTCACTGACACAATTGTTATGCTTCTGAGATGGCCCAGAGACACCTCCAGGGATACATAAGTCTTTTTTTTTTGGATGCACAAGGTTTATAGCTGACTGAGTGCTTAGTATATATGTTTTTGTGATGCTCTTTTGAAAATGGTATTGCTTTATTACAGGCTTTTGTATTGTGTGTTTCTTTGATGCATGAGACCTATTAGTTGATAAAGAGCAGACATCTATTGACGTAAGTCAATCTTCTCACATATTAATGCCGTTGCTGTAAAACTCATACACCTTCTACTTAGGTACACTAGCAAGTAACATTATGCAAGAACCTGCCATTAATTTTTGCTCTTAGACATTTATTTTCCTCTCACAGTTTCATCACTTACCTTGATAGTCCTGCAGTCACAAGTGTTTTAATTTAGGGTTGACTCTGTGTGATGCTAAAAGTATGCATCCATTACATGGGTAAATAAAGGTTGTGAGTGTTGTCTTGCATCAGTATTACTGTATGTAGGTGTGTGCACAGGATGAAAGTTGTACCCCTCAGGTGGTCAGTATATGTGCTATTCATTGCCTCTTGGACAGGGTGAGGGAATATTGTGCATGACTACATCTACCTACAATGGCTGGTGGTTCTCCCTCTGAGTCCTCACCTATGTGTGGCTGTGGTGTCCTTGCCAATGGTGATGGGATGTGTGCCCCTTCCCTTAAGTGTTCCCGATGAAGCTGTTTTCTCAGGATAATATAGTGAAGGATAGCATAGTGAAAATTTCAGCACAAGGACTGGGATCATATTGCAGGGCCTCCTGATGTATCTAGGCACCAGAACTGTGACTTCAGCAGCCCAAACACATGATGTATGATATTTCTTGTTTGAGCGTGTGCCTCATTACAGCATCTTCGGTGGGTGGGTGTGCATTTCTGATTGGGGTCATCAGCCATGGTTTGAGTGCATACCCTGCATCAACCAATAAATGACTTTATGGGATACCCCCCAGAAACCCCTGATAGTGCTGAGAGTTGTGTCAGATATGGGAGTTGTGATAAGTGCCACATTCAGTATGATTCCATTAGTGTTATACATGACCTGGCAGTTAATGGAGTGGAAGCCCTTTCTGTT
Source organism: Protopterus annectens (assembly GCF_019279795.1). Taxonomy (NCBI): domain Eukaryota; kingdom Metazoa; phylum Chordata; order Ceratodontiformes; family Protopteridae; genus Protopterus; species Protopterus annectens. The sequence goes on from NC_056731.1 coordinate 1,416,151,910, forward strand.
TATGTAACCCTTCCCTGTTCCCCAGGTGGTGCTTTGATCTCAATGTTCATGCAGTCTATGGCACCCAGGATGTCAGGAAAGTGTGATACAGGGTAGAAATCCTGCATAGTTGTAGCTCTGTCCTTGGGGCTATGGAGAAAATGTATATAGTCACTGGCATGCTGTAACATAGCATTCAAGAGTTGATGTAGGATCCAGGATTCTGATGCCTGTGACACCCACAGCATGTCCCCTCTTGGTCTCTGGAAGAGTCATGTAGCTAATATTCTAAGTGCTACACATACCTTAGCCTCCAAAGGTATTGGTTCCCCTTGGTTTGCCTTCAGTTGAGAATGACAAAGGTCCCAAAGTCCCTGTAGTCTGTCTCTATTCACCCAGTAGCACTCTACTATTTCCACCTCATGCAGACCATGACAAGTTAAACAGGGTCTAAATACCCTTCTACTTCTTGACAAAGGTCTATTAGCAGCAGCAGCATAGACATGGACCTGTTGCAGATACACATGGAGAAGAGCAGCAGCAGCCCCTAACATTCTTTCTGTGTAAAGTAGTATTTGTGGTTGTATACCAATAGATTTTGGAATTCAAGGCCAAAACCTACATTGGGTATACACAATTGCTTTTTAACTTGAATAGCTCCTCCATCTTGGATTGGTTGATTAGCATACACTTCAGCTGATTATGCTGTAATTAGCAAACCATGATGTTTATCAGTTTGCATGACTTTAAATACAGTACAGAGCTGATTATCCAAACTAATTGGGACACAGGGTAGTTTGGATAATGAAACATACATTGAACCGGCTAAAAAACTTCTAAATTCTTGTTTTTTCTGCATGCAGAAAATACACTTTTCAACCATTCAGTGATTCTAGTGGACAATAAAGAATATTTTTCACACATGAGTGGGTTACAAGCTCAAAAAACATGCACAGCCAAATACGTATAATGTTTACATATTCAAAATTTATGATTTTTCCTACCCGAAAACTTTGAAAGGCTGCACTCAGATAATTGATGTATCTGATAATTGATGTTCAGATAATTGACTCTCTACTGTACTATGTAGAGCTGCTTACAGAATACAAATTGGCACACTACCGTGTGGTAATAACACATGGTTTTAGCAAGCAATGTAGGGTTTATTGAAATCATCCCCATGTCTAAATCAGCATACAGTTCTAACCCGAATCAATGAATCAGTCAGTTTATCAGACTCACAGTCTTCTACTCTGTGTTTAAGACAAATCTCATAAGCATGTACATTCTCCTGAACTTCTTGATTTCTGAGGAAAATAAGTCGCTTATATATGGTAGATTATTCTTTGTTTTTTTAGTATCTTCAAAATTTATTTTAAAACCGTAATCATCTCTCTCTCTCTTTCCTCCTCTCTAAGGGTAAATGTGTTATATTGTTTGATAGCTGCCTCACTTGTGGCACAAGGAAACATTGCATACTGCTATTTGTTTTCATTTTTTTTCTAGTTTTCATGGTAGTTTGCACTCTGAGCCATTGGTGGTTGCAGTCACTGCAACCCAAAATTGAAGAAATGCAGTAATAAAAAGGGTAACTCACCGGAGTGTGTAAATGAAATAAATGTTTTTATGAGTAAGGAATGAAATTTAAACATACAATAAACAAATGGTTTTTGAAAATCTTATGAAAATGAAAAATAAAAAGTAAGATAAATGTTAAGAGTCTAGTAGAATTGTTCATTTTCACTACTGGCCTTTTATTTTCTATAGATCCAATTGGCTGAGGTCCAGTAAATAATCCCAAAACAGCCTCACCAAACACTAGCTGGAATCTCATTGACAAAGCATTTGAGTAAAATTCTTCCTCTCTGTGTAATAAAATCATTATAGCAAGTAAAACTTAAACAACCAATCATAGAACAGCAGCCTAACAACATGACATACTTAACTGCTTTAAACGCAATCCAGGTTTAATAATAATTGTACTATTTAGTCCTGGTTAGACATTTGATCTTAAAATACAAATCCAATTATATTCAATATTCTCAGCACGCAGCTGGAAATTTCCATCCCTTTTGCTGAGATAAGATCATTATTACACTCTAAAATTAAATTCATGACTAGTGTCAGTATCCATAACATGTTTAGTAAGGGAATTTGTAGTGACTTCTCTTCTTATGTCTGATAAATGCTCTGAAATACATTCAGTTAACATTCTGTTAATCTTGCCTACATAAAAACATGAACATGCCATATAAGTCACAAGATAAACCACATCCAATGTTGTACAAGTAGCAAAACACAAAATATGTGTTTGTTAGTAACAGGGTGCAAAGTAAGCCATGGTGGTGCAGTGGTAGTGTTGTCGCTTCACAGTAAGAGGTTCTCCCATTCAATTCTCGACTGGAGCGCCTACTGTGCGGAGTCTGCATGTCCTCCCTGTGGTCGGGTGACGTTCAAAAGATGTGTGTGAATGGGTGTGCCTTCGGTGAAGGTTGGGCGTCGAGCTGGCACCTCAGCACCATAAAAATCTACTGCCAATCATCAGCGGATCGGAGTTGCGCTGTGGTGACCCCTAACCATGAAAAGAATAAGTAATAGGGTGCAAAAAAGTAATATATTTAGAAAACTGACAATTATAGCAACAAATGTAGATGGTGTCATTCATTTTATGTTTTTTTGCTTTTCATATCACTGTTTTTTTTAATATATGATTGCTGTTTAAAATTATGTTCCCTTTTAAAATAAATTTGAGGTACACTGTCAACTATATTTCTTACATCTGGCAACGCAGTTAGTATGTTCCAATTCCTTTTAATAATATCCAACATGTGACATTCTTGTGTTATACGTAGTAATATATATAACTATAGAGCACACATGGCACCATAAAAACACAGCAAAGAAAAGGATGCAAATTACAAAAAGCAGTTTCAATTATCAATAGTAGTTCAGTTGTGACACCATCATATATGTATCTTGGTTTCAAGAGCATAGATTGTCAAGATAATCAAATGAAGATGTATGCATGCAATGCTGCTTTCGATTACAGAAATTTAGTAAAGAAAGGCTTTCATCCAGTAATTAGATGGCTAGTATCCCTCTAATGTTAGTTCTCTTAAAGGAAGTGTAGCCCTTTTCATATGTACACATAAATCTGACCATTAGAAGCAAGATTTATTTTGAAATATAGTACTTTGCTTTCCAGGCGAATAATCGATAAGCTTGCTTTAAAATGTTATTGGTTTGTTGGACTTCAATTAAATTTTGTATAAAAGGAAGCATTTGTGTATGTTTGTTTCATCTTTAAAATGTAATTCAATACTAAGGAGTCAGATGCAACAAACAGTAATAAATAACATATTTTTCATATTTTTCCTTTTTTTTCCAATATCTTTATTTAAACTTTTATATATATATATATATATATATAGAGAGAGAGAGAGAGAGAGAGAGATAAGAAATATGTACACAAAGTACTAAGTGCCTTTTCTTTATTTTAACTTATATTTATTTGTGAATATTTGAGTTTATTGGAACAAGGATAGTACTCCAAAATTGTGCATAATATTGACATTTGCTTTGGTTACTAAGTATTAACTTATGAGCCATTATATATTTAATAGCCACTTATTTAAAACCATTACATGATGTCTTTGATCTCTCAAGCCAGTTCTGTGAGATGTATAGTCTCATCAGTGAGAAGAGGGTAACTAAAGTATGTATTTTCTGTTTTGTTAATACAGTAGGAGTATGTAAAACTATAAATTCCCAGGACAGAGTTGTCTTTTTGTATCCCATTTTTTCTAGCCTGACTTTTAATGAACACCACAACTTATATAAACATTTACATCTCCAAAAGATCTGAAGAATATCTCCTCTTTGGACTTCATAGTGTAGTATGCACTTTTCGAGGATGTAGAATAGTATTTGTTAAGTTCATCAGGAGATAAATATACATTATTTATTATCATGAATTGGGTATATGTGAGTTTTTAAAAGGGAGTAGTTTTAAGGATAATTCAATTGACTGAGTTTTTGTTTATTTTGAAATGCAGGTTTTAATTTGGCCCAGTAGTTTGAGTATAATATATTATCCTGATATTTTATAGCTACAATTAATTTATATGTATTTGTTAACATCTTTTTTAGTGTAAACATAGTTCACAACGCCTTGCAGAGATTTATGTTGCTGGCATTAATCCTTGGATCCTCTCAGAGGGTTCTTTATCTGCCTCAATATACCTAAATAGCTTTTAGGAAGGTTTAGGACATATCTCCAATCATTTATTGAAAAGTTTTTATAATTATAAATATCTAATATTGTCATTTCTTAAATTAAAAGGAAGTTGTTTAAGTTTAACATTGAATTATTTAATTTGAGATTTGAGTTAAGGTGGATTGATTGTAAAATTTTAAATGGACCTGTTAGATTTAATGATTTGATTATTTTTTGCAAAATTGTTATCATATTTTTAGACAAATTTATTTTGATTCTTCCATTGATTTCTTTGTTGAGGAAGGGTATGGCTTTAGGGTTATATTTGGAATTAATTATTTGATTATACCAGATTTTCACACAGACAGGACTCCGTTTTGTTTTTGTTGGTCAGTAATCAGAAATTTCTATTATTCTACTGGCATTTACTATGGAAACACTCAAAATTCATATGGACAAGACCATATGGTGGAGTTTCCAAAATCTTGAACATCCAAAAACAAAACAAAAAACACAAAAATCATTTTTTTTCAAGTTTATACAGGGCAAGCCCACCTATGACCCCCACACTCCCTGCAAACTATATATACCAACTCTGAGGTCACACTACAGTGAATAAAATGGTAGATTTCCCAATCCTCAGTGTACCGCAGTCTCCATTCAAAAGCTTTGAGTTTTCAGAAACTCAATCATATGGTCTGAACCATATGAATTTCGAGTTTCTCAAAAGTCTGCATTTGGTCTGATAATTGTTGAATCACAATTTATAGTGGTTGTAGTGCATTTTGAAGTCTTCCAGGCATAGAAACTGGTCCATTTTTGTTTTATTTGTACCATTTTGGCCTTCCTGTTGCCTGCTAGTTCTCACTTGTTTGGAAATAATTTCTTTTTATGATGTCATTATCACAGAGAATTTGGATTTAGATGTTTTAATATCCATGATAATGTTTCATTTGCCATCCTATGTGTCCTTTTGGTAATGTAATTTCTTTTTTTTTGCAGCCCTTTAGACCAGAATTCAATCAGGTAAGTTGTCTGCTCCTCGCAGTTAAGTTTCTATATATTTTTTTAAAGCTTTCAGGTTGGCAGATGGTTAAGGTAACCTTTAGAAGTATTTTGGATCTTAGCTGGCCATGTTTACACTGATTTAAGTACAGTGTCCCTGCCATTTTCATTGGAGCTGTGCTGACATGGTGTTCACAGGTCGGCCACCATTTTTATCTCCTATAACATCTTTTTCTTGACTTTATGTTTGTCTTCTTTTGGCAGGATTATGAAAATAATGTTAAATATTTTAGCACTCTGCAACACTTTCAGTTGATGCTTCTATTTTCAAGTTATGAACCTATGGTGTATATTTTTAAAATCCCACTTTTTACTACTTTTTTTAGTCATACCTCATCCCACCAGCCCAGTTTCAAATGCCCTATGTCTGTGCCAATTCTTTCAACCATACTCCTATCCCACCCAGATTCTGGTATTGCTGAGGCCATCCATAGATCCTAGGGTCATTCTTGTGGCTCTGCCTTCTGTGCTTCTGTCTGCTGGGAAGGCTTGTTTTATATTACCTTCCGACTTCTCCTTCTCCAATCCCCACACTCATTGACTCAGTCCTAGAGCAACTCCACTCTTGGAAACACACCTCCACTTAAGGAACATCATCAACAAGTGCCATCCCTTCGAGGATGGGTACACCCAACCCTCCTTGCTGCTTCATCAGTCACCCAAGCCACTAATCAAGCCCAGGTCACCTGAGCCATGATCAGGACTTTATCTCTATATACCACGAGACAGGTCTCCCATTTTTTACTATTAATAGATTTTTGACAAATTCATCAGAAAGGCTGGGTGTAAAGTCATATGGAAGATTACCTGTGTAACTCTGCCCTGTATAGAAGTAAATATTTAGAATTATTATGTTTGCTTGAGAGTGGTACTTCTCAACCTTTTCCATACTGTCCTACGTTTTAAACCATCCTAAATGGTCATCAGTTGTGACAAATGTATTTTCCAATCCAATTTAGCCAAAGGCAGGAATACAGAATTAGGCCATCTGGGCCACACTGTGGGATACCTGTCATTCAATTTGAAAACCGTCAAGTGTGATGGGGACAGCTATTTCAGTAATTAGGATAATCTTCATTAGTTTTATCAATGACAATCTCTTAAGAAGATCTAGTTTCTAGAATTACAGGGAAACAGTGAAGCTTTTAATTGGAGCCTGACTAACCTCATCTGTAAAGCTATGGAAGCAATCACTACGGAATTATATACATAAGGATATAGGCAACCTACAGACTCTCGACACAAGTCTGTTGTGATGTGTCAAAGGCAGATTCTGTCTAGTTAACCTGGTTGAGTTCTTTGAAAAAAGTTATTGTAGCAATAGATGAGGACAATCAGTGGATACTACATGTCTAAACCTCAACACCATCCCACACACCAGTATCATATAGACTGTCCAAGCTAAATGTAAATCACTATGTAACACATTAGCACATTGGCTTATAAACAGAACCCCAAAAATAAAGATGGGCAGCTCTACCTCTTCAAGAATACCTGTCAGTAGTGGTTTACCCCAGGGTTCAGATTGTGGGTCACTTCTCTTTGGCATTTACTTGTCAGAGGTCAAGGTTATTGTTAGGGGTTTGTGACTGGCCAAGTCTGCAGATGATTACAAATTTGGTGCCATGATAAACTCCTCAGAGGACACCATGATCTCTCAGAAAGGCCTATCGTAAACAAATAGCTAATATCAAAATAATGTACAAAAAGTAAATGCGAATGTGCAATTGTATCCTTTGCCAAGCATGACTCCCCATTTAATTGTCACATTGACAACACACCCCTGAAAACTGATTCAGCAGTCAGAGATCTGGAAACATATGTTGACAATGAACTATCCTTTGATCACAGTGTACCCACTATTGTAAGGAAGTCATTTTTCATTACATACCTTATACCTAAAAGTATGGCATCCAGGGACATAATCACATCACTGTATTCAGTATTATTTAAGTCCATCATAGCATATGATGCCCCTTTATGTACATACTTGTCCAAGCACTTGTCACAACTGGATTGACCATAATGCTTCATCACTAAGAAAAATCAAGGGCCTAAATCATAAAAACTAGGCAATTTCAAAGCCTAATCCCCCTTCTCATCCAGAACAAGCTATTAACCGACTCCCAACATGGATTTAGACCCCATCATAGCACGACTACTTCCTCCTCTCTTTCACCGAAAAAATAAACCTTAACCGAAATAACAAACATATATCCTCGGCCCTCTTCCTGGACATGTCGAAAGCCTTCGACATGGTAAACCACCAATTACTCCTCCAAACTTTGGAAACCCTACATCTAGACACACTAGCCCAAAACTGGTTTCATGCCTACCTCTCAGGCAGACAACAGGCAGTTATGTGGCAAAATAAGCTCTCTTGCCTGCTACCCAACACCATAGGTGTTCCTCAGGGGTCCATATTAGGACCTCTTCTCTTTTCAATATTCATAAATGACCTCCATTCAGTTATCCCTGAAGCCACCTGCATCCAATATGCAGATGACTCAACTCTCATATGTTCCAATCCCATCCTAGATAACCTTCTAACAACTACCCAACACTGCTTTACCATAGTTGAAAACTGGCTAACTGACCATCAACTCATTCTAAACCCAAAGAAAACCAAGCTACTTCTCTTCTACCGAACTAACAAAACACCTATCACACAATTCACTATTCAATCCAATAATGGAACCATTATCTCCCCCGATACCCATGCTAAACTATTAGGAGTAAACACTGACAATAAACTTCGTTTTGATGTCCACATCAACCAAACTATTAAAACAGTTAACAAAAAACTCGGGTCATTATATAGGATAAAAACCTACCTAAATCCAGCTGCTAGAACAGCTAATGCCCACTCACACCTCCTATCTACCCTACTATATGCCTCCCCTGTCCTCACAAACCTCAACAAATCTGACCTTAACAGACTCTCATCCTGTTACAACCACATTGCTAGATTCATTACTGGCTTACCCTATAGAACACACCATTGTATTAACCTGAAAAAGCTTGATTGGGTAGAACTTCCAAATCTTCTCCAGGAGTACCAACTCATAGAAGCCTTTAAAATATTGAAACATCCTGAGAAAACCCCTGCTCTAAAAACATACTAACCCCTTACACCAATCTAACTTCACTTCGCTCATCAAACAAACTCCTAGTACAAACAACCAAGTCCTATAACCAAGGCGGTGATACACTCTATGCTAATATCATTGGCAAGGTTTGGAACTCCCTTCCCAATAACCTCACGTTGTTACCATCACTAGCTCAATTCAAAAAAGAACTAAAAATCCACCATAAATCTCACTGGCTTTGTCCTTGCACAAACCCAGACTAACTCCTTAAATAACTCTACTCTCACCAAACACAACAGTCCTATGAGCAATTTAACCTTCGAGGTGAATCTAGAATAACAAATATTAGCTAACGACTAGGCCATTTCTTGTACTACTCTACTAGTTACTAAACCATCTCTAATACATTGAACTGTAACCAATTGTATCTGCTATTGTAAAATTTTTTTTTCATTGTATATTATGTAAATTGTCAATATGTCTCTGTAACTATCTGTCATTGTTTACCCTGTCGGAGCTTTTCTCCCCGGGACTCCGCTGAAAATGGACATATATCCAGTCGGACTATCCCGGTCAACAAATGTAAAATAAAATAAATAAATAAAAAAATTCTTGGTATCATGCAGGTGTTAAGAGATGACCTCTGACTTGCACATACAGCCTCAGCAGACCCTATCCTGTCAGACATATTACACACTTGAAACTCCAGTGGTGACATAAACACCTGCTCGCTTCTGCAACAAAAATAGAACACATTGGAAGGATAGGTATTTATCACAGAGAATTCTGCTTCTATAAAAACATCCATTACTCCTTATAAAGGAAAGTACTTTTCTTATTTTACTCAAATATTATTTGGATGAATAGATAATTATCAAGAAATTCACTCATGTTTAGCGTGTATGTCATTCATGGATAGGGAGACATGTATCTCTCAACCAACAGCATGCTGCAAAAGCAGAGAAACGAAACAAAAAAAAAAAAAAACATGTAGACTGGAGTCTCAGTCACTTCCCAAGCTTTACTGTGCTTCCTAGTACTTCGGCTGATATGCCTTCCAGGGAATAATTATCATCAAGGATAGTGCATATTTTATACAAATCCATCAATTATACAATGAAACAATTAACCAACAGGTGAGTCTTGGTGACTGAAATTACATCTAAACAATGACACAATCATTGTCACGTAAATGAACTATTACTAAACTCTTAAAAGCACCATAGTAACATATTTAATTACACTGTGCTAGAACTGCATGTGTGTGAAAAAACATCCTATATGTGTATGAACTTTATACACAAAAACTTGCTTTATATAACACACACACAACCTCCTCCCTGCCAGTGTAAAAAATCTATACATACAAAATATCTTTACTAAAATGATATCAAGGATATATGTCAAGGAAATAAAATGTAATGTACACCATGTGTAAAAAAAAACAAAACTGGAGCACTATCAAGATGTCAAATAACACTGAAAAAACTAATTTCAAAATTCATTTTACATGTAAATCAAGCTCCAAATTAAGACCATTCGGCCATAAAGTCTTATAATTGATAATACAGCTCATTTCCATTCTTAAAAGCGTGCGTACATGATCAACACCTTCCCCGGGATTCAGTAAGGTTCTGTGCAGGAATAGCTTATTCCTGCATGGAAATGACCGTTTAAAAGCAGCACGGCAGTGCTCATTGAATAGTAATGAAGGCTTGCTGCCTCTGCTCCTAAATGGACACGGAGCGTGGATGAGTGCAGGGGGTGTGTCTGAGAGCAGAGCTCTCACAATACACACGCCTCTGCACTCAAGAAGTGCTGTTCGGTAATTACAATGAGCGAGAACGCTCATAGGGGGTCGCATAGCTCCCAACTGTGCAAATCTTCACAGAATGTCCAGATATTTCGCCCATACATTTGGCATTGTACCCCATTTCTCCTGGGAAATCACTGGGATGATGTCAGGATTGAAGTAGTTAAATAATGGCATACATCTGAGTTACAGACACCAAATCCATCAGAAATGTTAATTTAAAACAAATCCTGTTACACTAGCAACTTACCTAATTGATAAGCACAATATTTAACATATGTCCCTAGCTGTACCTCATTTTGTCAAGCTTTGTCCAGATATTTTGCATGAAGAGGTTGAGAGATATGGGGAGTTGCAAGGATGTCTGCCAAATGTGCAAATGCACCCAGGAATCCACAGCAATAAGTGTAATCTGTCCCTTCCTAGAGAAAATAATAGTAGAGAATTTTTTTTATCAAACAGATAAAATTTAACCATAGGTGTGCAGGTTTGCCTATTGCTTAGCTACGCATACTGTAGCTTAAATAGCACAAGAAGATAAATAGCAACATACATTCAGTTGAAGTAGTACTGCAATAGTGTAGTGGTCAGAGCGTTCGCTTTGCGAGCAGTCATTCCTGGTTTGATCCTCACTAGTCAATTCCATTTTCCATGTGAAAGCAATTTATGAACATTTTTTTTGCTGTATAACCTACCAAATAACATATATTTGTGAAATGGCGTACTGCATTAAGTGCAGATGTGAGGTGTCATTGTAATAATGTGGTAAAAGCCACAGATAAACACAAGTGCCCCATACAGTATATGTACACATGAATCAGGGATACTGAATTAAGTTATAATGTGTAATGAATGTTAAATCCATAGAGTGTCCAAATCTATGACTTTCCCAAGACCCTTGTTTCATTTCTTTCTAAATTATTGCGGGGGTAAGTGGGAGTAAGCACTATTAAGCAGTAGTAAGCAGGTTTAAGCCTGTTTGTGTGGGGGTAAGCAATGCACAGACAGGTTAAGCACTTTTGAAACTAACTCTCTGGAAGCATATTTAACCAGAGGTTAGCATTGCTTACCATTGTGCAAACCCACACAAACTAGCTTACAATTGCTTAAAAGTGCTTTAATCACTCTGTATCCAACAGCCCCTGTTCTTCCCAGTAAACAAAATAAACAAGCCTTGCAGGTCTTGAACCCAGGACACTATAGTCACAGCAGTTGACCAGTAAGCATATTTAACCGGAATCACAACTGTACATAAAATTGAGGTATATCCAAACAGATCCTCACTATAGCAAAATCACATTTGCATGTGAAAGAACCTATAAACAGTTTTATCTTGTATAACCTACTACATAACATATATATGTGAACTGGAGTACTGCATTAAGTCCAGATGTGAGGTGTCATTGTAATAAAGTGGTGAAGTCATCCAATAAACACAAGTACCCCATGCAATGTATGTACACATGAATCACGGATACCAAACAAATATATAACATGTAATGAATGATAAATTAATGCCAAACAGCAAATAGTGTGCAAATTTAAAAATAAGCAACACTAAGCATTGTGCACCTCTGCTTACTAGGTCTAAGCAATGTGTAGCCCAGCTAAATCGATTTGCCCAGTGCTATACCCGTTTAAGCAATGCCAACCTTAGGTAAGCAGGTTTGCCCATAGTTAAGCATTTTCAAAACCATCCAATCACGGCAAAGTGTGGGAAATCGGCCCTATTTAAACCCCACAGGCAGAAATACATCTCATAACTGGTTGCAGCTTCCTCCAGTAGGCACTATGGCCGGTGCTGGAGAAGGATGGTGCTTCTGAGTGCAGTCCTGGGGCATTCAGGAGTCCAAAGCCATGGCAGGACTCCTCATAAAAGACCATGCAGAGATACTGCTGCAGGGCCAGTGCCAGGGTTCCCAATATAAAGCGGAAGCCTAGGACCAGCTCGCTCCGTGACCTCACCAGTGCCACTGGCATCCTTCATACTAGTGAGCAGGTCAGGCATCACTATGCTGACCTGAAACGGAGAAAGAGGGAGCTCTTGGATCAGTGGATCCAAGAAGCTAGGCAGAGGGGTGATATCTCAGCCATGTGCAAGTATCATTCTACTACCTATTTAATAATTGCCAGCTCATGTATATTATGGATAGGTATGGCTAAATATTCCTCTTATGTCTTTGACAGCAGCAGTAGAATGGGCTGTGAATCAGGAAGCCCATGCCTGTAGGCTGCAGAGGCTGCATTGCAAGGCAGGAGAGTAATAATATTGCATGTACTGTCATAAGAAATAACTCTAAAAGTAGTAGAAAGTTAATTGCCAGTATAAAAACTGTATTGTATATGGGATGTACTGAATAAACCAGACAATATGGCAGGAAGAGACCCATATAGGTTGTTTGTAAATAAAAAGGTAACAGCCTGGAAATAAAGGTCTAACTCCTGGACTGCTTGTGTTTACTCTGGTATCATATGGTAATGTAGTGTTGCATTCTCTTAATAGTACTGTTGTATTAAGCACTGTTACCCACACTGTGCTACATAAATAAAATGTGTAGGAATGTCTGTATAAGACTATTGTAATCACAAGGTCATATTGTACAACTGAGAGAGACTTAGATAGAAAACAATGAAAAGAGAGACAACATAATCCAAATAGCACATTCAACTGAGATGTAAACTTTTGTATTTTTACTACATACAGCCATGGTTCGAATCCTGGGAGTGGTAGTAAGCTGTATGCAGAATCATACACCTCAACTGTACAGATATTTTGTCAGAAAGTTCAGATAATTGGTTTAATTTTCCTGCCTGTCACCCTGTCCCCCTGGCAAATCAGTGGGATGATCCCAGAAGTTTAGGCAGCAAATAATAACATACAACTGTCAGACATCATAACTGTCAGAAATATATCTATAAGAACAAACCTGTCACTCTAGCAACTCACCAAAATGGCATGAGAGTAATATGTAAAGTATTTCCCATCTCTACTCCCATGTTGTGAAGCTATGACCAGAGTGTGTGCAGTAACAGAGTGAGATGTATGTGCATAATAATAATGTGGAATCTGGTAATATGTGTGGCAACATTCAGGTAGTGTTAACAAACATTCCCTGCACAGGTCTGTCAGATACAAAAACTGTACCTAGAAATAAAAGATTGAAATCCTGGACTGGTACTGTTTAGTCTGGTATTGTATGGCATCGTTAGTGTTGCAGTTTATCCGAATAATCAGCTATTACTCATCACTGTCATCCACACTGTGCTACATAATAAACCTGTCTAGGAAACCCCATATAAGAGTGCTATAATTACAAGGTCAGATTGTAAAACCACGGAAGACTTATAGACAGAAATTAGAGAAGAGATACACATCAATATCTATATAGCACACTCAACTGTGATGTACAGTGTTTTATTTTTAGCAGACACAGCCATGGTTCGAATTTTGGGAGTGGTAGTAAGCTGTATGCAAAATCATACCCCTCAATTGTTCAGATTTGTCCAGAATGTCCAGATAATTGGCCCATATCTGCTGCCTGTTACCCTGTCCCCCTGGCAAATCAGTGTGATAATCTCTGACATTTAAGCACTGTTTAATGACAGATAACTGACTGTCAGAACTGTAAATATTCAGAAAATGTATATGAAAACAAACTTGTCATTGTAGCAACTCACCAAAGGTCTATGAGGACAATTGTCAAAATATGCCCCAATTTCACCTGCATGTTGTCAAGACTTGCCCAGAGTGCGTGCAAAAAGAGATTAAGAGGTATGTGCATAACATCAACCTAGAATCTTGGAATATGAGTAGAAACTGTCAGGTAGTGTTAATAAACAATACCTCCACAGGTATATCAGGTAAGAGGTGTATACTCCAAGTAAAACACAGTTCACATATATAGATGTCTACAACCATACAACTGTCCAAACTAAGGCCATAGTGTAGTGTAACAATACTGTAAAGTACAGATTACAGCACTGTTCTTCTACTTTTTGTGTTTACAGATTACAGCACTGACTAAGAAAGTATTGGGAACTACAGGGATATACAAATTGTTAACTGACATCTTTCTCCCCCCACCACCATATCTGCAACAATAATCTAAATACACAACTCAATGGGTATGTGTAAAATTAAGTCTACTGTTGGGACATATGTCCTATTGTTTGATAAATATTGAAATTTATTTCTATGCATGTGCCATGTTGAAATGCTCCCTCATTGGTAGCATGCTGGCATCAATGTACCTGCATGCTGTTGTAATGGTCACTGTGTTTCCATATATGCATGTGTTTTGTTTGCTATACAACTGTTCCATATCTGGTGTTTTGGGTTAATGGGAATATCTATGCATGCTGCCATACCTAATCCTGGAATGTGTTGACTATTACTAACCCACATATGTTTTAAAATTGAAACACCAAAGCACGTTTAGAAGGCCGGTCCCAGCAGACGTACCTCTCCCACCTCATCTGGCCGTGGTACTGGGCACTGTCACATCTAGGGCCCACCCCAGGACCTCCTTGTCTGCTGGTCCTGCACTACTTTTGGGTGCAACCGCCTCAGGGGATGGGGGTCACCCACCCTGGGAGTGGGTGCAGTCAGGAAACTGTCACCAATCATCAGATCCAGGGTCTGGTGCATAGTGAGCTCCGCAGGGAGTTCAGAGATCAGCTACTCCAGCTTGAGGGCCACATGGCACATCTAGAGGGTCTCCCTGACCCTTCTACCCAGCCCCCAGCACAGCCACCTTTGGGGCCGTAAAGGTGCAGTGGTGACTGTCCATGGGTGGGGACCTCAGTCCTACTGTTTCCATTTGGGGGATCATAGGCTTCCAACTTCCAAACACCCCTCCCCATCCAAGGTGTTTACCCTCATGTGTCATACACTGCCCCCATATGCTGTCTTGTCAGTCTTGTCTGTCATCCTACCCAACCTACCTCCCCAAATATACCTACTACCCCTCCCCAACATCCCACTCTCAACTTAAAAAAAAAAGGACAACCTGTTCCCAAAAAAAGAAATCTCGCCCCATACATAGCTGTCCATTTCACACACATGTCCACTGTATACATGTAATCTGGTCTAACTGGCTTCACAACATATTATTGTTGTCCTCTCCTCTCTCTCAGGGGTATGAGTGTTCAAATCTACCTCCAAATCAGTGTATATGCACAGCTGTTGCTGTAGAAGAAATGGGCAGTTATGGACCTTCCCTACACCCGTCCTGCACATCCCTAGCTATTTTCCCTCCTGTCATTCCCTCTTTGTGCCCCTTTTTCACCACTTTCCTATCAACCCTTTTCTTTTCATTTAAAGAAATTAGCACGGGGGGTATGCAGGAGTAAGCATTTTTAAGCAGCAGTAAACGGGTCTAATCCTGATTGCGTGGGGGGTAAGCAATGCCTACACAGGATAAGACAGTTAGAGGCTAACTGAGTGTAAAAATATTTAACTGGAAGTTAGCATTGATTACTGTCACGCAAACCCACGCAAACCCACTTACAACTGCTTAAAATTGTCTTAATCACTCTGTATCCAACATCCCTTGTTCTGTCAGCAACAAAATAAACAGCCTTTGCAAGTCTCTAACCCAGGACCCTGCACACCATAGCCAAAGTGATTTGCCACTAAGCCATGTCAGATATACATAACTCTGATGTTTTCACAAACATATCATCCAGCACATTCATTCAACAGTACAGGAAATGTATTTATATATGTATATATATATATATATATATATATATATATATATATATATATATATATTTATATATCACACCTTCCCCCAAAACATAAACACACAAACCTAACCTACAGACAAGCAGGAGGGCAAGCCCCCTTGCATCCCCCACACCCCCCCATTTAAATATTCTAACTCCAAGGTAACACTACCCAGACAAACACATGAATACACCACCTCACGCCTACATCCCCTTTGCGCACACACATCACACTTACAACACACACTTACACACTAAACCTCTAACCAACACAGTTAAAAAGAAATACTTACCTGCACTTCCACCATACTGCAACATCAGAAGCGTGAATTTCAAACTCCCAATAGTCAGGATTTTGAAATTTGCTCTTCTGGTCTTTCGGTAGTTTGGGGTTTCAGCTATATGGTCTCGAAAGTTTGAAATTTGGTATTTCAAACTTTTGAGATTATGTAATGTTCCTATATATATATATATATATATATATAGAGAGAGAGAGAGAGAGAGACAGAGAGAGATAAGAGAACACAACAAATACATATATGACCAAAGGCGCTGTTAATAGGGGTGACGGGGGCCAAATCTAAGTACCTCTTGTAATTATTGATATCATCCCCTCCCCCACAGAGACAAACAGATCTGACTTGCAACACAATACCAGCACTTGCAAGTCCCATACCCAGGACCCTACACAACATAGCCACAAGACGTCAACAGTAATCCATCCCACCTATGCAATGTCAGGATGGTATCAATAACATATCATGCAGTACAGTCTGGCTACCATAGGGAATGTACAATGTGGAAGCAATAAACATTCAAATCATACTTATATACACACACACACACACACACACACACACACACACACACACACACATATAGGTTCATACTAAGATAACTGCTCTTATGAGCCCTTTTAAACCTATCCAATTATCTCTTGTGAGACTCAAACCCTGCACCTTGTGTTTGTAAGGCAAGCACCTTAACCATTAGGCCATCCTCACAACGTCTACATATATATATATATATATATATATATATACATATATATACATATATATATATATATATATATATATATATATATATATATATATATATATATATATATATATATATATATATATATATATATATATATATATATATATATATATACACATACACACACATATATTACTACATATAGATATGTATAGGAAGATACATATTTAAAGGGTACACAGCATATTGAACAGCCAGTATTCCTACAGTTTCCACCTTTTAAAATGGACAGTGTATGATTCTCTCATACAAAAGACAATTATTGCATGAAACATATACCCACCGAGAAATCAAAGGATATGGCACCACACACAGGTTTGAATATATAAGAAATTTGTATCTGTGTACTATTACAGTTATATATGCTATGTCATATTGCTGTTAGGTGTTTGAAATACATACTAACTGAGTAATGCAACTCTCAAGCAAATTATTTTAAACAGTAATCCAAAAGCATAACATATTTTGCTGTCCAGGTCAAGGCCTTCAAGTAGTACAACAGTAAGGAAACACTGGGCCAGAAGATCAATTAACAGTAAGTAATGCAGATGTAGTTCAGCAGCCTCCAATTACACGCTGTACTCAACCCCTAGGGGGAAAAGAATTAAGTTGTCACAATGAAGATGTATCCATTACATAACAATGCTCAACTTAAAACATCACTATCACACTGATAAACAGAACAGTCTGCATGACAGCGAGCACTACGCCACCAATGTTCCCAAGGAGAAATGTATGAAAATGTACAGCCATATACCTTAAGGTATCTTACTACTGATATCCCTCACATGTTGTAACATCCAAGGTTATATATGGTGCATACCCCTCCCCATAGACTGACTTACAGGGGCATATAACAGTGTTACCACCACTGACCTCTGGACTGCACAAGGGCACACATGTTTTGCCCAGCTGTAGCCTACATATATATGGACCCTACTGCACAATATTTGAGGGGACCACAACATCACTGGAATGATGGCAGGAATAGCAGCATGACATAATCATAGGCCGCTACTTAACAACCTCTTACTGCATGACATATGGACA
>NC_056731.1:1416174895-1416212395 GCF_019279795.1 Protopterus annectens
TGTAGGCCATAGCTGTCAAGCATCTGCAAAAAGGCTGAGGGGGGAGAGGTGGTGTCATCATGAAACACAACAGTGCACTGAAGCAGAGATCCAAAGGATGCTATGAATGGCTGTATTTGCACACAGTCAAGGTCAGGAACTGTGGCAGACATAATCCTGACTCTACAGCGATAGTGATGGTACTGTGTGACCTCCAAGGGAAGTGCACATGAGTTGACCTTGCAATCATGCAGAGTTGGGGGACGTTTGTAGGGCAGAATGACCAAATACTGGCAAATGCAGATGGCCCATGCTAGTATACCACTGCCAGGAATATTGACTGATGTAGTACACATAACAGTAGGTGCAACAAACCATCATGATAAGGGTGTGCACACATACGCACCCACAAATTGTATGCATCTCAATCAGCATCTGTACAACTAACACATTTGTTTGACACTGCATTTGATTGCACAGGTCATGTCACATATCAGGTTTGTGTAATGTTTACATATGCAGTAATGTGGCCCCATGGCATATCAAGGAAGAGGACGCCATATCAATAAGGGTGTGTACACTCCCCATAGCCATGGTAAGGTTTGAAGGTTGTCAGTATAATTGTATTTTATTGGCCATACATGCACCGCTGATGATGAGATCTGTAAATCAGACATCAGGCATTCACAAATGACATCTGTCCACATATCATCCCAGGTATGTGTCAGAAAAACACATAGGGGCTGTAAGCAGCAGAGCAAACATAACTGACACACCTATACATATTCAGCAATAGTGTGTACACCTGTGAGGTATGTTGCACAGTACATGCCAGAGTGCCAAACAGGTGCACAGCAATACTGTGTCCATGGGTGCAGTGTGTTCCAGGGGAAGGGGCATCAGCTACTGATACAACCCATGAATCACAGGGATGTATAATGTTGCTAGCAGGGATTGACTATAGCTGCACTGCATGCTGTTGAGTGCCATATCTTATGCATGTTCACAGATGGGTAATGAGAGGTCTGTGTGTAATATCTTTGTGCAACCTCACCTGTAAGTTTGTGTGTGTGTGTGTGTGTGTGTGTGTGTGTGTGTGTGTGTGTGTGTGTGTGTGTGTGTGTGTGTGTGTGTGTGTGTGTGTAGGGGCGTTAATTTGTCTGTAAGTGCTATCTGGTGGAGTGGAGGGAGGTTGATATATGTAGAATGTGTGTGTGTGTATGTGTGTGTGTGTGTGTGTGTGTGTGTGTGTGTGTGTGTGTGTGTGTGTGTGTGTGTGTGTGTGTGTGTGTGTGTCTATGTATACACATGTGTGAGTGTGGGGTTGTTCATACCTCTCAACTTCCCTTTGAAATTGTGCAGTACATGGACATGGACAGACACATGAGACACCAGGAATACTTTTCTGACATGTAATCTCAGGACAGCTGATAGTATAATAACATCTGCAGCATAAAACATGCATTGGGAGGGAAAACTAGACACCAGGGATACTGTTTTAATTGCAATCAGCAGAAAGGTGAAAGAATACCCATGTGTGCAGCACTACAGATGCATTGGGGAATTACTAGACAACACCAGAGAGTGTTTCCAAATATTACTGTAGTCCACATAAAATGTTAATATAGCAACAGATCTTGCATCTACAATAGTTACATATGACACTCCAATGCATGACATTGAGTGACTGTAGTAGCCCATAACATATGGGGGCCATGCTCAAGATGTCTGGACAAAACCAGGGTGAACACTGGATGACATCAGGGAGTCTTTGAAAAAAACGAGTCCAATCAAGTCAAAGAGGTAATGGCTCATCCAGACTCTGCTACACTTTGCTGTGAAGGAAAGGTTAGTTTGCTGTTATTTTTTGTATTTCTGTATTGCCTTTCTATATTTTGAATACTGTAGTTTGTTTTCTTTACCTTGTGTTTTGCTTGCATTCTGTTTAACAGCATATTAAAACTTCAAAAGAGACCACAGCTCTCTCTGTTCTGAGTCAGGCAGAATTTTTCCCCTCCCTCCCACCCATTTAAGTTGTCTTGTTAAATACCACTGTCTTTCTAGTTGCCTGCCTCTTATGTTAATCTGACCATATATCTCATTTCTCTCTACTTTCACTGGCTTATGTGAGTAATCACAAAACCATCACTTTTGAAATCCCACCCCTTCAATTATTTAAATTTATTGGCCATCCTACAGTATTTCATAGTACCAAAATACAAAAGTAACCACCCCTTTCAGTCCATCTTGCTGTTTTAAAAATAGTAACTCTCCACTAAACCTTAACTTTATAAACAGGTAAAACTCAAGTTACCTACTTTCATATCTAACTTCTCTAGTGCACACTGCAGAGTGCATTCTTTTCAATCTTACCTTTAAGCATCCCTGTTACTAGCACTTTCTCTAATACCTAAAAGATCATCTCTACTTGACTCCAAGTAGACTTTTCTCTATCTGTTAAACCTAGCACTTGCTCCTACAGTACTTATTACCTTGATATGGCACTCTTATAGATAGCACCCCAAAAAGGCAAACCCCCATTTCTCGGTCACTCACGTCCCTCGGAATCTCTTTTAAAGTTTTTTGTCTAGTCCTTCTAGCATGTCGAGGGATCAGTTGCTAGTGTCCTCTCCTGCTCAGCTGGTGAACCTGGGAATATTGAGGCAATGTTACAATTGCCTCATGTACACAGACAACCCTCTCCTCCTCCCACAAAACACAAATACATGCAGAGATGCAACTATACGGCCAAACTGGAGGCTGAGCTCTCTCAACATAGGACTGGCAAGACCAGTCAGGAGGAGAAGGTTACCACACACACTATAGACCCAGTCTCACATAGTACCATCACAACCTCAAATCATACACATAAACACACAAAGACATACTCGGCGGCTCTGATCAAAAATCTACCAAAACAGCAGAGGCCACCAAAGCAGACACCCAAACAACCACCACCTCAGAACACAACACCTGCAACACATAGACCTCACAGTCAGAGTGTCAAACAGTCACAGCCCTTAAGGCCAAACACAATGCCAGACACACTAGTCATTGGTGACTCCATAGTCAGACACACTGACGCCCCGCCACCAGACTGAGTAAGGAGAAGGTCACAGTAAGCTGCCTGTCGGGCGCTAGAATCCGCCACATAACGCAAGCACTCAGGTCTCTCAACAGCAGGTACAAATATGACTCAGTCATTGTCCACGCTGGTGTAAACGACCTGAGACGCACTCCTTGGACTACATGAAAAGAGACATTGAGGAGCTCTCTGATTATGTAGCCCAGGCAGGTATGACCCTGACCTTGAGCAGTATCCTACCTTCACCAAGAATGATGCCACAATACAGAGATAAGATGATCAGCTTTAACAATTGGCTTAAACTCTGGTGTCATTCAAAGGGGATCCAATGTCTGTCTGCCTGGGATGACATGCTGGACAAGCCACACTGCTTCGCAAGGGACGGCTTGCACCTGTCACCCCTGGGATTCTGGATATTGGCAAAGGCTCTTGCCACCCCATAGTGCCTTTTTAGGCAAGGCTCAAATTCTAAACCTACCACCCTAGAACACAAAAAAGGAAAAAACTAAGGGTAATGCTGCTCAATGCCAGAAGTCTAAATCTCAAAATGCACGCACTCGAGGCCCTTCTCAGTATGGAGAACATCGATGTCTGTGCAGTGACAGAAACCTGGTTCAAGGCTCCTGAGAGCACCCCAGCACTATCAGGTTTTACCTCTTATCATGCGTTCCGTCCCCAAAATCCGGACAATACCAAGAAAGGAGTGGGGGTATCCATATTCATCAAAGACACCCACACCTCAAGACTGGTGGCAACGCACGATGCATCGGAGACCATCCAGGTGCAATTAACCATAGGCAAGACTGCTCTGCAAATTGTAGCATGTTACAGGCCACCCTCACAAGCTCAGGAACCTCACATGGCCTTCCTGAAAACACTAGAGGGGATAAATGTATCACCAAACACCATCATACTAGGTGACTTCAATTACCCTAATATAGACTGGGAACACTACTCAAGCCCAAACACCCTAGCCCAAAAGTTCCTGGAATTCATAAACTCAAATGCCATGGAACAACTAGTCACCATCCCCACAAGAGGAGAAAACATACTTGATCTCATCATCACGAACATGGGAGCACAATGTTCAACACCGAAGTATACCCCTCACTGGTGAGATCAGATCACAAACTAATCTCGCTGGAGGTCCTCATCCCACCCCACCTGAAATAAAAGACCACAGTAAAGAACTTCTCGAAAGCCGACTTCACACTTCTAAAGACAAGTGTGGTCTCTTTTAAGGCCCCCGAGCCGACGGAAAACAGTACTCAAGCCGCTGAATCACTTACAAATGCCTTCTACCAGCACCTGCAGGACTGCATGGCTAAGGCAATCCCAAGCAAAACAAAGACTCTTTGTACCAAAGGCAAGCGTCCACTCTGGTGGACCCCAGCCATAAACAAACTCTACAACAAAAGGAGGAAGCTACTACAAGATAGAGCAAAATCCTTAAAAGGTAAGACACCCTTGATCACTATAAGTAAAAAACTAAGAGCTCTCATAAAATCATCCAAAGCAAATTTTGAGAGAAAAATAGCTAAAGACTCAAAAGACAATCATAAGGCCTTCTTTAGCTATGTTAGAAACCTGGGAGGAAACTCCCAGATATGCTCAGAACTAGTTCAAAATGATGTGAAGATTACTGATCCTACAGACATTGCCAACATACTGGCTGACAGGTTCAGTGCAAACTTCCAAAAGGAGAGATATCTATACCAAGCGATTGCAGCCCCCAAACATCTCCAACGCAAGTGAGAACTGCTCTCTCCAAAGCAAAAACACAGCATCCATGGGACCTGATGGTGTCCCGGCTGTGTGCTCCACGAACTCAACGAGGAATTAAACCCACAGCTAGGACAGCTGTTTAATCATAGTCTTACCTCTGGATACGCACCAGGAGTGGCGACTGCAACTGTGGTCCCACTTCACAAAGGCGGTGCCTCCACCGACCCTGGAAATTACCGCCCATTAGCTTGACAAGCCTTATCTGCAAAGCCATGGAGAGGATCATAATGGACCTCATAAATAAAGACATAGGAATTTGCAGACTTTGGATCCATCCCAGTTTGGCTTTGTCAAAGGCAGATCATGCCTTCTAAACTTGGTTGACTTTTTCAAACAGTCACCAAAGCCATTGATGAGGAAAGGCAGTCCATACAGCCTACCTCGATCTGGCGAAGGCCTTTGATACAATACCCCACTCGGGTATCATTGAAAAACTCATCAGCTTAAATGTTAACCCATACATCACAAGATGGGTTGCAAACTGGCTGAGTGACAGAACCCACAGGGTCAGAGTTGCTGGCGCCATGTCAGACTCAAAGCCTGTCACAAGTGGTGTACCACAGGGCTCAGTCCTGGGCCCACTCTTGTTTGGCATCTACTTTTCAAGTACAAGCAAACACAGGAGGGTTATGGCTGACAAAGTTTGCAGATGACTGCAAACTGGGCGCCATAGTAGAAAACACATCTGACACAGATATCCTTCAGAAGGGTCTCACAGAAACGGATAACTGGTGCCAGAGCCATGGCCTAAAGTTAAATGCCAAAAACAGCATAGTCATACCCTTCAGGAAAAACAAGGTTACCCCTAGCTACCAAATAGGTGGCAATCCACTGAGTACAGAAGAAGTTATCAGGGACTTGGGGACCCAGGTTGATAGTAGTCTGTCATTCGACACCCATGTAGCTAAAGTAGTTAGGAAGACCTTCTACATTGCCCACCTTATCATGAAGGGATTCTCATCTAGATCAAGGGAGGTCATAGTCTCCTATACTCATCACTCATCAGACCAATGATTGAGTACAATGCCCCATTCGAATGTATCTGACCCGACACTTGCAGCAGCTGGAGAGGCCACAAAAGTTCCTCACCAAAAGGATAAAGGGTCTCAAACATCTGTCCTATGCTGCCCGACTGAAAGAACTCCAGCTCTATTCAGTCGCACCGCTGCTCAGAGGTGACCTTTGCCTAACATACAAGGCCATGTCAAACCCAGATTTGATGAATATGCTTCACCTCAAAAAATCTAGATCCGTCAGAGCCACAAGGGCGGGAGACTTAAACCTCGACAAGGCTATTAATAGGACGTGCTGGAGGGATAGATTCATCACCCAAAGACTCCCTATGCTGTGGAATAAAATCCCGGTATATGTGAGGCAGAGCACCTCGCTGGCCTTGTTCAGGAGAAATCTTGACCAATGGATGGGAGATCGCAGATATACCCCAGGGATTACCTCAGTGTCACTGCTCAACAGAGGCACAGCAAAATAATGGGTATAGTTCCCCATACTAAAGGGGTGGCGTAAGCCACAAAACTATGGGCTAGGCTTGTAAATGCCCTTGGGCAGATAGCCTAGTATGAACCTATGAACCTATGAACCTATGTTTTCTGATCACTTTTCTAAACAATTAGAAGAATGATATGTTAATGATTGGTATTATTGACTGTAATTATTCAAGACTGATGCAGGATGGGGAACTTAAGAGAAAAAAATAGGGACATTCTGTAAACTCAGGGATGGGTAAGTAGTATGGTGGAATGTCAGAGTGTTTGTCTGTGTGTGTGCGTGTGTGCGTGTGTGTGTGTGTGTGTGTGTGTGTGTGTGTGTGTGTGTGTGTGTGTGTGTGTGTGTGTGTGTGTGTGTGTACTGCTAAGCAATGATGTACAGGTCTTAAAGTGCATTTCACCTTTTCCCCTCACAGGTGGTGAGGGGGGTCAGGGTCCCTCCTGCAGGCATTCTGATGTTGGTGTTCATACAGACATGAAAATTATGATAGGTGTGTTGAGGCACAGGCGGGGTTGTCAGGGGCTGAAGCTGCACCATTGTTTGACATCCCACGGTTATCCACCCCATCCCCACACACAGTCACAATGCCTATACATACCCCATCACCAGTGGCCATAGCCGAGGGATAGTTGATGGTTGGTGGTATGGGACAGGACAGTGTGGTATCTATGGCATGTGTCTGGACACAACAGCCATAGCCAGATGTCCGGTGGGGTACCACATAGGCAGATATACAGGGGTGCTCATTGGAGGGCTGCTGGTCATCGTGCCCCTGGTTAGAAGTGCCACATCTGGTTCCACCAGACGCATGTGTCAGGCCGTCATGGAGGTGCAGGCATGTATGGAACGGTACACCAGACAGGCACTGAGGCTGCATAGGGCTACTCATTCAGCTGTTACTGACAACATCTGTGATCTTGCGGGTGCCCTCCATTATTTATCAGAGGTCATGGATAGACGGTTGGGTGAGATGGTGGGAATCCTTGACTGTGGAATGTCCGTGCTTGAGCATATGGTGGAAGTGGTGTGATGGCCATGTGGACGTAGGCCAGCAACACCAACAGCTGGAGGCTGACGTGGATGTGCAAGAACACCAAGCTGCTCCCATATGGCAGTACCAGCCCCAGAACTGCAGGGGGGGCACTGTCCACACCACGATACAGGAGGCCACATGCACATGGCCCTGGCCAGTCTCAGGAGGGACCTGGATCCAGCAGACATATGTCATTATCATGGGAGAGTACCATATCATGGCTTGTACCTGGTGGTGCCTGTGGAACCCCTGGCAAGCACAGTTCTCGTGTCCATGGCCGGAGATGGTGACTGCACACCCTGCCAGGTATGGTCTGCAGCTGTCCAACAAACACCTGTATAGGGCAGCCACATGGCAGAACTGTGTGCATCCATACTCACATTCAATACAAACACAGCTAAGGCAACCCCATACCTACACAAATTAAATCACCATGGCCATATTAATAATTAAACCCCCTCACTCAATCACATGGTGTCAAATGTATGGCTCAGCCTAGGTCTCTGGGAAACCAACAACAAACCCTGTGCATATGATGATACCTGTTTCACATCCCTGTCATCCATAACATCAATGCAGGGACAGGCTAATATGGTTCTAATGCACAAGGTGACAGTACTATGGTTTACCAATGTAATGCTGTGTAACATGTTGCCAGCAGTAAAGTTTAATGCTTACATATCAAGAAGTGTAGCTGTCCAGGCATGATGCATTATAGCTGTTATTAATACTGTGTGATTGTGGTCTCCATAACGTATTCCGTTTGTGTTGTAGGTGTCCATGTGTCAGCAGGGGGATGATCTGCTGTTGCATCCTACAAGGGGTATGGCACTGTGGTGACACCTTGGCTGTGCCATATCCTGGGTACAGGTGAACACATGGCACAGGTCTGTATAACAGTTACTACATGTGCTACATGGCTGATAGGTCTGGGGGTGGTATATACAGGTAAGTGCATTGTGGCTGCTGTCAGCAGCCCTTCTACAGTGGACAATGGTAAGTGTACTGGGTGGTACACACCACATATTTGTGTATAACACACACATAGGCTTTGGTGTTGATACAATACACAGAGAATACTCTACACATGGATGTATGTACCTGTGTAAGGAACACATTGTAGCTTATGTAATTCCACCAAAACAGAATAGGCAAAACAACAAATTGGGAAATAAGCAGTCCGCTAGTTTAATGTCATTGGTGATGGTACTGGCAGGGTATATGTCCCCTTCCCCAATGTAGTGCAATCCTCAACTCGGTAAACACAGGTGTGCTGGTGTGGGTGGCAAAGCCCTATGCTTTGGAGGGTGAGAGGTGCCGTAGAACTGCTGATATTGTGACAGACAACTACTTAACCTGTTAACATGAACTGTACAGTATTACGGCCAGCTAAGTGGGGGGATACACTCAACAGTAACTGCAATGATGGTGGCTGTCTCCACAAGAGCCGCACCCAGCTATATATACCAAACCCAGTATTGCTGCAAACCTATATAGTGGGGAAGAGGGCATTTACACATCTACCACTAGTTGGGATGGAATGTATTTCCACAGGATGATACCTGTGAAATGTTAGCGTATGCCAGGCAGTTCTAGGACCGATGACCTGCTGGAACATGTATATTCTGCAAAAGGAAGTAGATTCCTTTACATACACACACACACTCTTACTTGGCAAAACTGGGACTAGAACTCATACCTATGTATGTAATGCTAATGATGTGTGTGGCCTTAATTGCACACACCACACAGCTTTTAGGATGAGGTGTGATCCAGGTTACATGTTACGTGAAGAATATCCTCAGGCCTGTACAGTATGGTAATGAGGAATGCACTGGTTGTTAATGGACAATACATAGTGTGACATAACGTCATATACACATTGACAAACACTTAATCAGACACACATCTGAGAGACCTGGGCTTATCAGTGCTAACTACCTTGTCAGACTGCCCATTATGTTACAGATAAGTTGCACACAGCACATGCATAACTGGGCTGGATAGTGTTATCAGTTACCTGTATAGTTGATGGTGACAGTGGTCCCCATACAGTGGAACATGGGACATGTACCAGTGGTTCCATGGTGTAAAGACAGTATACCCAGCACCCACACCCCACAGTGGATATTGTACGCTCCAAAACCTATTATAACACTCTGATATACTCACCATCACACATTGATCAGGACTGCAATACAACCCCTTGTCTATCCCAAGAGTGCTACTACAGGGATATGCATCTAATGCACATGCCACAGGCATAGTAGGGTGATGCATTGTCATGGCTCTCTTACAGTCAGCAACATCACTATCCCTAATACTGTGTGGCAAGGCATATTGTATTAGGAGAATATGGCCTCAGAATGCTATACCCTACAAATATACATACATGCACACATACACACACTTGCCAGAACTCAGTGGGTATCCCATGCCTATCAACCCATTTGTACAACAGTGTTGTCCTGGTACTGCAAGCCCCAGGTAGCCCTTAGATTGAAGAGTGTAACATGTCCGTTATGGCAGCAGCCACATCTAACTTTGGCAATGGGGGGTGTGGTGGGTGTGAAGGGCCTCATGGTATTCTCAACTACAGGTCTATAAACACACAGACACTGATATTTTCAGTAATGCACATGTACACATTTGTCAGTACTGGGGTCCATCGGTGCAGGTGTTCATAGGTGTGTACCAGGCTATTGTCCATGGAGAGATAGGAAATGTAGGGGATGTGTGTATAGTGGTACCATGCCACCTGCCATGGGTCAGCAGGCCATCTATCAACAGATACCACAGGGGTGATCCTCAGCGTGAGAGTTACATGCATCAGCCAATCACCTGGTTGCCTCTTGCAGAGGACCAGTGAGGTGCTCCAGTTGACATGTGTGCAACATGTATGACATAACAGTCAGTGTCTGTCTTGGAGACCTGCACCTAAGCATGTTCTGTTGACTGTGGTAGTGTAGTTGAGGTATCCAGGGCATGTGGTGTGTACAGGGTGTGGATTCCTAGTTGTGATATTCATAGCACACCTGGGCAGACATGTTAGTGTCAGTCAAGCATAAATTGCCTGTAAGTAGCCAAGATGGATAGCTGACATCTGCACATCTGTACAGAGGACTGACAGACATCAGCTAGCCAACTAGCAATGCATTAGGATGAATGTGTTGACAGATAGATGTCTGACACTGATATGTATGCCATTAATACATGATGGCAGCCTTCACTGACATGTGCTATACACACAGTAGTCTACAGTTATCTTCCACATCAGATCATTATCCAGTAGGAAATATTTAATGACACACAGCTCACACACCAGGAACATGACAGTGAGAACTCAAAGTCCATATTTGCATGCAGGGGTGTTTGGTTCCAGTACTAAATTCTGCAATCTACTCTTACATGGGAAAGCACTATCAACAGTAGTAATGTAATGATATCCTACATCCCAGTGTGACTGCATGTAACCTGGGATACTACCCATGTATGTAACACATTCAAACAAAAAGAGTGTTGTACAAGCCATATATACTCAGGTGTCCCAGATAGTAGACTCACGTCCCTTCCTACTGTAATGACAGCACATAGATGCATGTTATATATAAGGCATTAAATACACTTTCTTAAAGATGTCACTACCCTGCTGTTTTATCAGACCGGAATGTGAGTACTGGTTACCAGGGCTGAGCCATGCTTAGCAGATTTCAGCATTGCTGCGATATAAATGCTAAGCAGATTTGCGCACTAGTAAGCAAAGCTTCTATGGTGTAAGCACCTGTACATTTAACCATGTGTTAGCAGTGCTTACTGTCACGCAAACCCACGCAAACATGCTTAAAACTATTCAAAACTGCCTTAACCACTCTGTATCCAACAGCCCTTGTTCTGCCCAGCAACAAAATAAACAGCCATGGCAGGTCTTGAACCCAGGACCCTGTACACTATAGTCACAGCAGTTAACCAATAAGCCAACACAGCTGTGAAGATCATTGTTGTTTTTCTAATATATCTGTCAGTAGACATACTGAATTGGATTGAACAACTGCTATGACTTCTACAACGGCATAGTACTTGTTAGTGATATTACTGTTAAATCACGTATGTTGTTATATCTAAATATACACATAGATAAATATGGTGTGATGCATCTGGGAAGGTATAAACAACAGTAATGTTTACACATAACAAGGATATGGATATATGGGTCTACCTGAAAACGGCGAAAGTCCACAACGCCGACAACGAGAACACAGACACTGGAAGATCGACAACGGAGAAGACCAAAAGTTGAGAATCCCAATGCTGAGAACACCGACATGTTAAGGTAAGTGTGTGATAGGGATGGACGTTAAAGTTGGGGTGTGGGTAAGGTAAGTGTGTGATAGTGAAAGACATTAGGGAACGGTGCGGGTCAGGTAAGTGTGCGATAGTGATGGACTTTAGGTTTGGGGGGGTTAAGTGAGTTAGGGTTAGGGTGCGGGTAAGGTAAGTGTACGATAGTGATGGACTTGAGGGTTGGGACAAATTAAGTGAGTTAGGGTTAGGGTGAGGGTAAGGTAAGTGTGCAAAAGTGACAGACTTAAGTGCTAGGGGTGGATTAAGTGAGTTAGGGTTAGGGTGCAGGTAAGGTAAATGTGTGATAGTGACAAACCTTAGGGTTAGGGTTTGGGTTAAGGTTAGTGTATAGATAGTTGTCTATGTAAGGTTTAGTGTAGGTTTGTAAGGTTTTTGGTGTGCTTGTGTTGTGTGTGTGTTTTTTGGGAAAGGTATTTGCTTTGTTGATTGTCGGGATTGTGGTTTGTCGGGCATGTGAAGTTTCATGTTTTTGAACTTTCAGTTTTGTCATGTTGATTATTTCGTTGTCCATGTTTTGGCATGTCGGTGTTATCACGTGGACCCGGATATATATATATATATATATATATATATATATATATATATATATATATATATATATAGTTCATAGGTTCACAGTTTAGTACTAAGCTAACTGCCCTTCTTGCGGGCCATTTTAAGCCTAGCTAGTTATCCCTTGTGAGACTCAAACCCTGCACATTATGTTTGTAAGGCAAACACCTTAGCCATTAAGCCACTCACCCATATGTAGATATATGTGCACATGTACATATGCATATATATTTATATATATGTATTTATATACATCTGTATATTGCATTAAATATATGGTCATATATAGATCTATCTGTGTGTGCATATATAAATATATATATGTGTGTGTGTGTATGTATTTATGTATATATGTATGTATATCATATATGTATGTATATATATATATATATATATATATATATATATATATATATATATATTTATGTCTATATATATGTAGAGATCTATAAATATATGTGTGTGTGTCCATAGGACACACACATGCATGTCAGTGAGGCTCCCATACCCAACAACAGTGTGTGTATATATATATATATATATATATATATATATATATATATATATATATATTTATTTATATATGTGTGTGTGTGTGTGTGTGTGTGTGTGTGTGTGTGTGTGTGTATGTATATCCAGAAGGAAGGTGCAGCTCAAAAACACAAGTCAAGCACAGAATGCCAAACAGGAATGTATTTAGAGTACCACCACTTTATTCAAACACTTTCATCATAAACAGACTTCTTCAGACCAAGAAACAAAGAGCATCAGCGAGGAATATTATTTAAACACTTCTCAAGCAATTCATTGGTCAGGAATTAACAAGTTAATTGATAACACAAAATCCTGTTTCCCCTAGTCACTGTGCAATATAAAAGTTCTTAAAGAAAACTAAATTAAAACCAAATGCATACACGTTAAACAATTCATATATGCATATAATAATTATATATATATATATATATATATATATATATATATATATATATATATATATATATATATATATCCATAAATATACCTAAGTCAATTTAACCACAACATCCAAAATTTTAAAAACAATACATAGATTTTAATCTTAGTAAAGAGCTAATGGACAACCTGTCATTAAGCCCAGGTAGTTGACAGGCATTTGTCCTGATTTGCCACTTTAACTCTAAATATTCAAGGTTCTCATCAAATGGACCCCCCCCCCCCGAGTACCCAGATCTATTGCTCCAAATTTAAAAGAGTGTGTAGGGAACATCTTGATATGCTTATATAGAGCATTCCTGTCATTATGCTGTTTGATGTCATATAAATGCTGGTAGATTGTCTGTTTGAGAGGTCTCTTGGTTTTACCTATATAAAAACCATTGCATAGGTCACATAATGTGATGTAAACTATTCTGTTGGAGTAACAATAATATTTTTTATGAGGCAAGATGGTCCCAAAGCATTTACATGCCGTTATGTCATTGGCAAAGATAAAAGGACATTATGCACATCTCCCACATTTAAAATTTCCAAAGTCAGCTGGATAACATATTTTTCTCTCAACCATCCCCTTCAGGGAAATGTCCTTTTTATACAACACCAGGGGATGTGAACCTACTCTTTTAACAACCTCATTGTCAAAATTAAAAATGGACCAAAATTTACATATGATCTGTTTGATGTCAAAAAAATGTATAGTAAAATGTAAAGTTAGGGCCATCTTGAATCTACTCTGCCCAGACGGATCAATGTCCTCCCTTTTTGGTAAACAAGTCAACAACAGGACAGTGTAAGTCCCCTGCTCCCTTTTTGTTCTAACCTCTTCAGCTGTGGTGCTGATAAAGGAAGTTGGATAGCCTCTTCTCTCCAACATGACCTGCAATCTGTCACATTCAGCCAAAAAGTCAACTTCATCAGAAACCATCCTGGCCAGTCTGATGAATGGTCCCTTGACAAGAGATTTCTTTTGGTGTAGATGATGCCAACTCTGAAAATGTAGCAAGAAATTTGAGTAAGTTGGCGTCCTGTAGAAGTGAGATGTAAACACTTTCCTATCATAGTTATTCTTGACTGTAATGTCAAGGTAGTGCAAAAAATTATTGTTTTAACTATGGTAAATTTCAAAAAGTCAGTAGTGTTGTTAATATAGGTGAAAAATCTTTCCAAGTCACCCCCACTACCTTTCCAAAAAAGGAATAAGTCATCCAGATACTGGCCATACAGTACCCAAAGATGTTTAAAGTCCAAGTCTAAGATGCATAAGTTTTCTCACTGAGCAAGGACAATGTTAGTGAAAACTGGGTCGCAACAAACTCCCATGGCAGCCCCCTGTGTCTGCTTAAAAATCTATCCTTCAAATGTGATGAAATTGTTACCAAGGACTAACTCCATACAACTACGAAGTGTAAGAATGGTGTTATGGTCCATGGTTCTATTGAAACAAAGGTAATCGTAGAACCATTCAAGACCTAAGTCATGGGGGATTACTGAAAAGCGGTCACAGATGTCAGTGGTGACCATAATTAAATTGTCTGTGTACATTTCTGGCTTAATTTTATCCAGATAGTCTCAAGAATCCTTAATCACCCATTGTCTGTCACCAACACATGCTTCACTTTACTATCAATAAACTTAGCTAAACAAAAAGTCTTTGCAGCTTTTGTGTCCACAATTGGATGACGGGGTGGTTTAACTATGGATTTATGGACCTTGAGTATTCCAAACATAGTGGGGATCCATGGATGTTTAACATCAAAAAACTCATGACCCTCCAAGCTGATTTGACCATTGAGATGTAATTCTTCTAATGTCAAATCAATATTTATTTATTTATTTATTTATTTATTTATTTATTTATTGCAGTTGGTTTACCAAGATAGTCCATTGGGCCATTAAAGAACCAGTTTTCAATGGAGTCCTGGGGAGAACAGCTCCAAAAAGAAAAACAATTTACAATAACATAGACTGTAAATATATAGGTACATACTATAAAAGAACATAAGCAAAACATAAGCAAAAACATAAATGTACTTAACATTTGTCAGTGACAATCTTGGTACAGGCTAACGAAGGAATAAAAACAAAACATAAAAGCATTTTAATGATCGAACATAGTAGATGAATAGAGTAGAATGTTAGTACAGGGAAAGGTAGAGTTGGTTATGTGGGGTGGGTACAAGAGCATTCCCATTGAGATTCTAGGTGTAAGAAAAGTGATTTCTTGAAGGTGGAGTGGTTAGAGGTAGTGCGGATGTTTGGTGGTAGGGAATTCCAGAGGCAAGCAAGGCTGAAGGAAAGGAGGTTTTTGCCTGGGGGATGATTCGGTTTGTGGACCTCTAGAAGATTTTGATTATTAGACCTTAGAACTCTATTTGGATGGTACATTTTAAAGGCAGAGGAGAGGGAGGGACAATTGGAGGGGTTTAGAATAAGCTTGTGGGCTAGAGTTAGTTGAGTATAAGCAAGATAGTTGGGAAGTTCTAACCATTTTAGTTTATGGAGGGAGAGACAGTGGTGAGTGGAAGACTTATGGGTGGTAGCGAATCTAGCAATTTTGTTATAGCAAGAGGTGAGCTGTTTTTTTAAGGAGCACTGAAGATTAGTAAGAAGTGGGGCACCATAGAGGAGGGAGGGAATGAGGAAGGAAGAAGCTAGAGTGATTTTAGTGGTAGGTGTGAGGTAGGCATTTTATCTATATAGCATGCCAAGTTTTTGATGTGTTTTTTTGATGTTCTTTTGTAGGTGGGAACTAAATTTTAGTTGGTTGTCAATGTGGACCCCAAGAAGTTTGGTCTCTGACACTATTTCAAGAGGAGAGTTATTTTGACTGGTAACTAAGAGTGAGTTTATGTTGGGGGGAGGGAGTTTGGAGGAGTAAATAACATTAATTTGGTCTTTGTGGCATTGAGAGCTAGATGATTGCAAAGCATCCATTGCTCAGTGGAAGAGAAGGCGTCTTGAGTAAGTTTTTGTAGGGTGGAGATAGAAGAGGCGGAGCAGATGATAGTGGAGTCATCTGCATATTGGATAATGCTAGAGAAAGGGATAGATTTGTGGAAGTCATTAATAAAGATGTTGAATAGAAGAGGGCCCAATATGGAGCCTTGTGGGACTCCGGTGGGGTGCTTAGGAAGGAGGAAGTTGCTTTTTTCCATTTTACAGCTTGATTTCTGTTTGATAGATAACTAGAGAACCAGTTCAGAGAGGAGGAGGATAGGTAGAGTTTGGAGAGTTTAGTTAAGAGCAGGCTGTGAGAGATAGTATCGAAGGCTTTGGAAAGATCAAGGAGTAAGGTGGAAACAATTTGTCCAGAGTCTCGGGCTTTATTTACTATTTCAAGGAAAGAGAGAAGGGCAGTCATGGTGCTATGATTAGGTCTGAAGCCATGCTGCGTGGGGGTTATAAGGTTGTTGTCTAGGAGATGAGGAAGGAGTTGGATTTGCACGCATTTCTCAAGGATTTTTGAAATGGGGGACAGGATGGCTATGGGTCTAAAATTGGTAGTGTTATTATTATTACCTCCTTTGTGTAATGGTATAATAAAGGCTTGTTTCCAAATTTGGGGAACTGTGCCTTCTAGTAGGGAGCGATTGATTAGGATGCTAATAGGGAAGGCCAGACTTTTGGCAGCAACGTTAAGAAAGTAAGAAGGGATATTATCAGGAGCATTGGTACATGGTTTTAATTTCTGGAGGGGTTTCTTAATAGTAGTTGTAGGAATGGGATTTAAAGTGAAGATAGTGCAGTTGGGTGGTGTTGAATTTTGGGGTTGTATGGGAGAGGATAGAGTTTGTGTGGAAGAGGAGGTAGAGGAATTGGTGGATTGGGAGGAGGTAGAGAATGAGGAGGTTAGTTTTGAAATAGAGTCAATAAAGAAGGAGTTAAATTGTGTGGCTAAATCTAGTTCTGGAGCATTTGGATCAGGGGTAGGAGTATCTGGTTTGCTGGGGTGGAGGAGAGTGGAGATTCCTTTCCAGAATTTTTGAGGGTTGTTTTTGTTTTGGTTTTGGAGTGTGGAGAAATAGTTTTGTCGATCAGAATAGATAAGTTTTTTAGCTTTATTGCGGAGCAGTTTGTATTCGTTGAGGAGTGGGGTTGTCTTGTGTTTTTGGTAGCGTGCCCACACTTTGTCTCTTTGTCTCATGAGAGATAGAGTAGTTTTAGATAGCCAAGGGGCTGATTTAGTTTTTATTCTCTTAGTCTGTAGGGGAGCTTGAGAGTCAAGTAATTTTAAGAATGTGGAGTTGAAGTATGAGACTGCATTGTCTAGAGGTAATGTTTTTAGACAAGCCCAGTTTACTGCATTAAGCGAGTTTGAAAAAGTTATAGGGTTAAAGTTTTTCTGGTTGCGGATAGTAATGAAGTTGTGGGTCCGTTGAAGGGTAGTTGAAAGTCAGTGGGTAAAGGTGGGTAAGTGGTCGCCTAGTGGGTCGGGAAGGATGCCACTTTTGGTGAAGTAGTGGGGGTGGGAGACTACGATCCAGTCCAGTATACTCCCATCAGAGGGGTTTTTGGCTGGGTGAGTAGGCAAGTTGATCAGTTGTGAGAAATGGTACAGGTTGATATTAGTGTTGTTCGAAGGAGCTTGGATAAGGGCCCAGTTAATGTTTACGTCTCCTAGGATTATGGTTTCATTACTAATGTTACTGGATAGCCAAGAAAGGATAAGTTCAAGTGTAGAAATATTGTCACCTGGAGGGATATAGAGGGAAGCTATACATATTTGTTTGTGGTTATTGATTTGAGATATAGTAAGGTGAAGTTCAGTGTTGTTGAAGTGTGGGATAGGTTTGTTGTAGGGGGAAACTACTAGGGAGGAGGAATATATAAGGGCTACTCCTCCGCCTTTTTTGAGAGGTCTGTCTTTTCTTATGATGGAGTAGTTTGGGGGAACAATTTCAGAGTCCTTAATATGTGGTTTCAACCAGGTTTCAGAAATAGTTAAAAAGTCAGGTTTGTTGTGTAAAAGCCAGGCATGAAGGTTGGGGAGTTTGTTAACGATACTTTGTGAGTTTAAGGAAGTGAATAGTAAGGATTTAGTTGTGGTGGTTATATTGGCAGGGCCTGGGTTGGGATGGATGTCACCTGATAAGAGAGTACTGATCAGGTGTTGTATGTAATAGTTTAGGTTAATAGACAGCAGGGTTGTGAGATTGGGGTTTATTGTGAAATGTAGGGATTTGCTAGTTCCTATAGGAATTGGGAATGTGTGATGGGGGATATGTTTGAAACGAAAAAGAAGAAGGTTGTCTGAGTGATAAAGATAGGAAAAAATGGGGGAGTAAGATTGTAGTGGAGGTGAATTGTGGTGGTTAGTTATATGAAAGGAATGGGAGTTGAAGCAAATAGTAGGCTGGGAGAGATGGTGTAAGTAAGATAAGGAGAGGAGAAGTAATAGTGAAGGAAAGATGGAGGAGTATCTAGAGAGCATGTTGTGAAAGGTGACAGTAGGGCAATGAAGGGATATTGGTGTTGGTGTAAGGGAGATAGAGTTATATAGAGAGAGTATATGATATATTAGAACTGAAGGACAGTAGTATTGGATATAGAGGGGTGTGGTCTAGAAGAGGGAAAGGAGTAGGATTGGTTAATTAGATGAGAATGGGGATGAGAAAGAAAGTTAGTTTTGGCGGGAAAGAAGGAAGGTGTGTTCAGAGGACTGATTGGAGTAGAATGGAAGTGGGAGTGGTATGTTGGAGGGATAAATGTAGACGTGCTGGGGTGGGTGGGATATGGGGGCAGGGTAGGGGAGCGGAGTGAGCCCGCAGGGCGAATGGAGCGGGTTGAGCCCAAGAGCAGAAGAGGAGCGAAAGACTATCAGAGAAGCAATATAAGTAAGTGTAAGTAGTAGAAAGTGATGTGGAGTGGGTCTGGACAAAGTGTAAGGAGTGGGCTAAAGGTATGGATGAGGGAGTAGTTAGGGTCAGTTCTATTCTGGTACAAGGAGAGTTATATTTCTATAGGCTGTGTTAAGCTTGCTTCTAGACACCTCAGTATATGTGTTACTATATAACAACTCAAAGATTTTTTGCTTGTGGGCATCATTATCCATAACTACCAACCAGCCCCCAACCTTTGTCAGGTATATATATATATATATATATATATATATATATATATATATATATATATATATATAAATGTTCATAGGTTGGTACTAGGCTATCAGCCCTAGGGCCTATACAAGCCTAGCCATAACAATTCCCTGACTATTTCTTCCCACACTATTTATAGGTTCATAGATTGGTACTATGCTATTGGCCAGAATAAACAGCCCTTGCAAACCTTGAACCCAGGACGGTGTACATTATAGTCACAGCACTTAATCACTAAGCCATCCCAACTGTAAATAAGCAGCCATGCAGGTCTCGAGCCCAGGACCCTATACACCATAGTCACAGTAGTTAACCACCAAGCCATCTCACACACACACACACACACACACACACACACACACATATATATATATATATATATATATATATATATATATATATATATATATATATAGATATATAGATATGTGCATATATCTATATAGATATATGGATATATATATATATATATATATATATATATATATATATATATATGTTTAACATATGTCCAGAACATGGAGTGGAGTCATAACTCAGCACCAATAGTCGCAACCTCTTAGTGCAAGGGGATGTCATGTACGTATTGCAGGTATAAATGTAGACTGTTGCTACTGTAACAGGAGTTGTCTTAACAGAAATGTTGTGTGTGGGAGGTCACATCTGATATTGACATGCACGCCATCATTTACTGACAGACATCCTAAGATCATCATAGTACAGTACCACAGATATCACAGTAATGGTCCTGTGGAATACAGCAGAGATATGACCAATAAATGTGGACAGTCTGACACACTCCGGTCAATCCAGAGGTATACACAGAACCCTTAGTGCAAGACATGTGG
This sequence comes from Protopterus annectens, assembly GCF_019279795.1. Taxonomy (NCBI): domain Eukaryota; kingdom Metazoa; phylum Chordata; order Ceratodontiformes; family Protopteridae; genus Protopterus; species Protopterus annectens. The sequence continues at coordinate 1,416,195,116 of NC_056731.1, forward strand.
ACCAAGCCTGACAATGTGGATGTTAACAGCCAAGTAAATTGGTATATCACGTAAATACTGAAATACATGTGCTCACACAGTTTATGCATTCACACACTCCTGTCTGTCCTGATACATAATAACCAAAGGAGCAGAGGTCCCAAGCCCACATACTACCCACTAGTTAGTGACATACATCTGTACAGCATCCCACTGCTTTGTCAGAAATACACAACAGTTATGGTGGCCTGGCATCTGTATGTCTTGCAAATAACTGGACATAACAGCACACTGGGTAATTACACTAAGCTGTTAGGCATGTAACAAAGCACTGTGCAAACTACAGGCAGACTGCCACAACACTGGACTACATTTTGTATGGGAATACACATGTACCTGGAAATATAGCAGGCTCTGCATGCATGTCACAGCACAGACTAACAGACACCTGTGAGAAAGTGCATACCCAAAACCAATGTGAACACAGCCACAGCCACATATGGTACGCAAGCTTAATATGACACTATATGGACTGTCTGATAAACACCATCCTCATATATGCCACTCACACACTAACCCTACATAAACTCGGACATGACACAGTGTGGTCCGATGTCTGTTTGTGGTATGTGACACATGTGTGTTTGGCACTACAGACATGTGAGCCAATAGGGTACCATACACTGGACAGCATGTAACATCATATAGAACAGGACCAAGAACAAGGGCATCTACCACAGTCTGTGCACAGGCCAAGATATGTATGCGCAATACACCTACTCTCGACAATCACCATAAGTACACAGATCACAGTACTGTACACACAACTGCAGAATGCCCAGGTTATGTCCTCAGGAATAACTCCTACTATACATAACATGTCTAGCATTCTGCTATCTGACTGGCTTGTTATCAGGTGTGATGTCAATAAATAATGGTGTACAGAACATATGCACCTCTTACTGCATGACATATGTACAAAGGTTGACAAACTTGTGGCTGGAGCCACAAACACTGGGCCAATATTGGCATGTTGCTGTGATAACCTCATACATTTACTGTCATACCAGGGTTTGTTGTAACATATGTCCTATGAGGGATATGAAGTCAGTAACTCTCATGGCTGTCACCATGTTCTGACTGCAATCCTCAGTCTATGCTTCTGCAGTTCTAAGATTGGAGTTCTGTGAGTAACCCAGCAGCAGTACATCTGACAAATATCTGGACATAACATCACACTGGGTAAGTACACTGAGCTGCTAGGCATGTCACAAAGCACTGTGAAAACTACAGGCAGACTGCCACAACACTGGCCTACATTTCTTATGGGGGAATATACATGTACCTTCAAATATAGCAGGCTCTACAGGCATGTAACAGCACGGAGTAACAGACACCTGTGTGAAAGTGCATACCTACAACCAATCTGAACACAGCCACATATGGTAAGCTAACTTAATATTACAGTATATGGACTGTCTGATCAACACCATCCTCATATGTGCCACTCACACACTAACCCTACATATACTGGGCCAATACACAGTGTATTCCGATGCCTGACTGTGGTACAGGACATTTGTTGGTTTGGCCCTACAAACATGTAAGCCAATAGGGTACCATACACTGGAGCAGCATGTAACATCAGATAGAACTGGACCAAGAACAATGACATCTACCACAATCTGTACACAGGCCAAGGTACATATTTACAATACACACTCTGTCGATAATCACCATAAGTACACAGACTTCACTACTGTACACACTACAACAGAATGTCCAGGTTTTGTCCTCAAATGTAACCCCTACTATGCATAACATGTCTAGCAGTCTATCTCACTGGCTTATCAGTTATGATGCCAATAAATAATGGTGTACTGAACATATGCACCTCTTACTGCATGACATATGTACAAAGGTTGACGGAGTTGTGTCTGGAGGCACAAACACAGGGCCAGTATTGACATGTTGCTGTGATAACCTCATACATTTACTGGTGTAACAAGGTTTGTTGTGACATATGTCTTCTGAGGGATATGAAGTCAGTAACTCTCATGGCTGTCACCATGTACTGACTGCAATCCTCAGACTATGCTACTGCATTTCTAAAGATAGGTCATCTGTGAGTAAGTGAACACAAATGACCAACTGAAGCCAAGAAACTAAAAAAATATGGTCCACAGCAGAAAGAAGGTAAATAAAAGTCCAGTAGGTAAAATTCAACGAACAAATTTATTGAATGAAAACCACACAGTAATAAATCCCTCGATGCAGTTTACATGGGTTTTGTATGCTTCACCCCAGAAGTCTTTACCACAGTCAATACAAGAAAGGCATGTGCAGTTTATACAGAAGTATTTATGTTTTTCTGCTTGAGCTTTCTTTACAGATTCTACACATCCATTGCATATGAAAAAGACCATTCTGATCTACTCTGACATCTGACTTCTCTGGGAACAACAGATGCTAGAAGATTTCCATCCAACAAGTTGCTGCTTTCCCTTCGACGATAACTCAACGGATTTCCTTGAGAATTGTGAAGATCAGGAACAATTACATCTGTGAGTAACACAACACACATAAGACTCCATACACTGCCCAGTCTGCAGATAGCCCAACAGGTGGGAATTTCCTCATCCACATAACACTGTCATGACAGGTATTAAATCATGTAGACCAGCCATATCCACACAAATCCTGTTAAACTAACATTACTTCAAATGCAGAAGAGCAAGACTTACATTCTGTAGTCATGTCTGGAACATCCCTCTCCTGTTTGTTGGCCTGTATCCACAGTGTATGTTTAAGAGGTATATTCCACTACCCTCTGTGATGCTGTTTGCCATGAAGTCCTGCTCACAGTGAATGAAAATGGTCAACACCCACATGATGTTCCTAGTTATAGTAGTGTGTTTCCATGCAATTGGCTATGGTAATGTTGCCACAGGTGTTCCACATGCAATCAGCTAGTGGGGGACTGCAATTCGTGCACAGGCCATCAGATGATCATGAGCATCACATACAAATCACAAGCTGCTGCCTAAGCAAGGCATGTATACTTCTCCACATCCACCCGAGAGGGAGTGAGAGAGACAAACAGAGACAAAGTAAGAAAGGAAAGGGCTAGGAGAGTAAAATCTAAGCATGTTTGTGTCACAGACTTACCAGTACGGGGTTTCAAACCCCTGCCTATGTATTGCTATTACATTTCTAGATAGTTATTGCATGTGCCGCAGAGCTTACATATTGGAAAGCTGTCCAAAGGAATATTTGAAGGTGAGTGACATCAGTAGCAGTGATAAAGGAGAGATAAGGCAGGTGTAGTACATGTGCCTGTACACAAAAACAGGTGTCAAGGACAACACAGCCACAGTCTCTCAGGGACTCACACACATTGTCATAGTTGGCAGGGTCAGGATTAGAATTCCTAACTAACTAGTTTGCTACACTACAGTATTACTCAGGTATCACATGCACCACAGAGGTTATCAGGCTGATATATGGGCAAAGGGTATGCAAGGTGACTGACATCAGAAGACACACTTCAGTAGGGCAATGGGAGGTGTAGTGAGTGTGAATGGCTTCCAAATCATTAATCTCCCCACAGACACAGACATAGGTTTGCCAGTACTGACATGCATGGGTTCATTGCTTCACAGGTGTGTAGTGGTTGACTGTGCCAGAAGGCTGTACAAGGCTAGGCAAAGTGTATACCTTGACATCAGGCCAAATGACAATGGTCTTCAGTGTGACTCAGGGGTGTAGTCTCTGGATTGACCCACAGAGGTGGGTATTTTATTCACCATCTTATCTGGGTTACTGTTGTGGGTGGCCACTGCTGTGCAATGTTTGCTATGTATGTGTTCCACATTCCATAGCATGGATGGTGTCTGGGATGTGCACATGTCCCACATGCATGTTCTGTGACATGTGGAAGTGTACCTGGTGTGTCTGGTGCATGTTGTGTGGATAGATTGTTATCATCTGATGTGGCACTCAGGACCTCATGTGTTGAGAACTGGTAATGGAACTCAGGTTGATCCTGCACCTACATTGGCAGCATGATTCAGGTATTCACTGGTGTTAGTTGTATCTGTCCATACAGGGCATGTGTATAAGGCATGGTATTTCCTTTGTGGGTTACATTTGCTGACTCTACAGTTGTTGCAGGTGTCCAGTGGGGAACATAGCAAAGGACAACTGTATGCAATGATTTTGCCTATTGTAGAGATGGAACAGGGTGCCATGTCTTCTGTAGTCCACTGCAATCACACCATGGTTACTATCTGTGGGCAATACACAGGGAACTACCAACATAGTAGTTGTTGCCTAGCCAAGTGGGTTTGTGTATGAGACATAGGTGGAGACTGCTCTCTGGGTAATACAAGGGTTGCCTATAATTGTTTCCACCTTGTCTGCTGGCTATATTTTTGATCTGATTGCCTATATTGTTCCCAGATCCATAATGTCACATGTAGGGGTATGAATTGTCTACACCAGCCTCTCTGCTGTTTGACATTTGTTGTCCTTGTAACAATCACAGCTATCTCCACACAGGTTACTGATGAAAAACACACACACAGTCTTACAGTTGCCATGTCTGGGATTAGAACTCCTATCTAACTAGTCCATCACACTATAGCATTAGGCAGTTATAGCACATGCCATGGAGCTTACAGGGCTACTCCTTCACCAAAGGTGTATTTCAAGGTGAATGACATCAGCAGGCTTGCCAAAGTAGGGCAATGGAAATTGTAGTTATTATGAATGGCCTCAAAAGCATTGATCCCTACACAGACAAAAAAAAATAAACACACACACACACACACACACAGAGTTTCACAGCTGCCATGTCTGGGATTAGAACACCTACCTGACTAGTACATCACACTATAGCATTACATAATTATAGCATGCAACACAGAGCTTACAGGGCTACTTCATCCCCAAATGTGTATTTCAAAGTGAATGACATCAGCAGGCTTGCCAAAGTAGGGCAATGGAAAGTGATGTGACTGTGAATGGCCTCAAAAGCAAAGATCCCTACACAGACACACACACAGAGTTTCACAGTTGTCATGTCTGGGATTAGAACTCCTACCTAACTAATACATCACACTACAACATTATGCAGTTATAGCACACACCACAGAGCTTACAGGGCTACTCTTCAAAGTGAATGACATCAGCAGGCTTGCCAAAGTATGGCAATGGAAAGTGATTTGACTGTGAATGGCCTCAAAAGCAATGATACCTACACAGACAAACAACACACACACACACACACACACACACACACACACACACACACACACACACACAGTTTCACAGCTGCCATGTCTGGGATTAGAACTCCTACCTAATTAGTACATCACACTACAGCATTATGCAATTATAGCACATGCCACGGAGCTTACAGGGTTACTCCTTCCCCAAAGGTGTATTTCAAAGTGAATGACATCAGCAGGCTTGCCAAAGTAGGGCAATGGAAAGTGATTTGACTGTGAATGGCCTCAAAAGCAATGATCTCTACACAGACACACACTCACAGACTTTCACAGTTGCTATGTCTGGGATCACTCCTACATAACTTGCACATCACACTACAGCATTATGCAGTTATAGCACTTGCCATGGAACTTACATGGCTACTTTCAAAGTGAATGACATCAGCAGGCTTGCCAAAGTAGGCCAATGGAAATTGATATGACTGTAAATGGCCTCAAAAGCAATGATCCCTACACAGACAAAGAAACACACATGCAGAGTTTCACAGTTGCCATGCTTGGGATTAGAACTTCTACCTGACTAGTACATCACACTACAGCATTACACAGTTATAACATGTGTCATGGAGCTTACAGGGCTACTCCTTCCCCAAAGGTGTATTTCAAAGTGAATGACATCAGCAGGCTTGGCAAAGAAGGGCAATGGAATGTGTAGTGACTGTGAATGGCCAGAAAAGCATTGATCCTTACACAGACAGGCACACATTCACAGAATCTCACAATTGCCATGTCTGGAATTATAACTCCTACCTAACTAGTACATCACAATATAGTATTACAGTATTATTACATGCACAACAGAGCTTATAGGGCTATTCCTTTCCCAAAGGTGTACTGCAAATGATATCAGCAGGCTTGCCAAAGTAGGGTAATGAAAAGTGTAGTTCATAGGTTTATAGGTTCATAGGTTGGTACTAGGCTATTGGCCCTAGGGCCTATACAAGCCTAGCCATAACAATTCCCTGGCTATTTCTTCCCACAATATTTACTTCCCTGGACACCCGTCTAGCAGTGTGACTGACGTGATCCCCGGGGTGCATTTTCTATCTCCCATCCAATCATCAAGGTCCCTTTTGAAGAGGGCCAAAGAGGCACTCTGATTGACATGTATGGGCAGTCTGTTCCAGAGTCTGGGGAGTCTCTGGATGAGGAACATATCCCTCCAGCATGTTTTGTTCATTGTGATGACAAGGTTTAGATCCCTGGAGCGTGTGGCTCTGAGGGATTGGGATTTCTTTAAGTGTAGCATGTCCAACAGCTCTGGGTTTGAAATGGCCTTGTATGTTAAGCAGAGATAACCTCTGAGTAGACAATATGCGACAGAGTATAGCTGGATTAATTTTAAGATGGTCAGCACAGGGCATCTGCTTTAAGCTTGTAATTCTTTTAATGAGGTATTTCTGCAGCCAAGTTGTTGCAATTGTCTTGAGCAGTACATACCAAACAGGGCATTGTATTCTATAATGGGTCTACTGAGAGGTGAGTACAGTGGGACAATGACCTTCTTTTTTTTCTGGATGAAAAGCCCTTAGTGATGAGGTGTGCCACATAGAAGGATTTCCTGGCTGTTGTGGCAATGTGGTTATCGAAGCTGAGACTACTGTCTACTTGTGTCCCTAAGTCTCTTATCACACTTTCGGTGGTTAGTCTACTGCCTCCTATGTGGTAATTCACAGGTACATGTTTCTTCCCAAAGGGGATAATTATATGTTTCTTGGCACTGAGCTTGAGCCCATGGCTCTGGCACCAAGCATATGTTTCTGTAAGGCCCCTTTGTAGAATATCCACATAATTTGGAGATTCAATAATGGTTCCCAGTTTGCAGTCATCTGCAACCTTTGTTAGCCAGAGTCCCTTAGTGTTGGCCTGTACTTCAGAGGAGTAGATGCCAAACAAGAGCGGTCCCAGGACTGAACCCTGAGGTGCTCCACTTGTCTCTTGTCTGGAGCCAGATTTGGAGTCGGCTACTTTTACAGTGTGGGTTCTGTCAGTAAGCCAGTTCACAACCCATCAAATGATGTAGGGATTAATTCCCAGCTTAGTACATTTATCTATGATTCTAGCCTGGGGGATGGTGTTGAAGGCCTTGGTGAGGTCCAGATAGGCTGGGTGGACCACCTTACACTCTTTCTCAGCTCTGGAGACTGATTTGAAGACATCAATCAGGTTCAGGAGACAAGATCGGCCCTTCACGAACCCAACCTTGGTGGGGTCCAGTGTTTGAAGGTTGTCAACGTCTTTGTTTATAAGTTCCATGATAATATTTTCCATGGCCTTTCAGATCAAGCTCATCAGACTGATGGGTCGGTAGTTCCCAGGATCCAAGGTGGATCTCCCCTTGTGGAATGGGATAACTGTAGCTGTGCACTGCTCATTGGGCACAAAGCCTGAGGTGAGGCTATGATTAAACATGCCAGTTAGGTGAGGTGCCAGTTTATTTTGTAGTTCATGTAGTACACAGCCCGGGATGTTGTCTGGTCCCATGGATGCTGTATTCTTAACTTTGGAGAGTGTGGTTTTTACCTGTGTGGCCATTAGTACCAGAATTTGGCAATCTTTTGGTACTGAGATGGGGCCTTTTTGGGGTGAGAGGGGGTGAAGTTGGCACTGAATTGATCTGCCAGGATATTGGTAATATCCTTGGAATCAGTATATTTAATGTCATTCTGTTGTAGCTCAGAGCAGATCTGAGCATTGCCATTTAGATTCCTGACATAGCTATAGAATGGCTTGTGGTTGCCTTTGGAATCTTTGGCTATATTATTTTTGTAACTAGCTTAGGAGGATTTTATGAGGGATCTCAAGTCTTACTGAGGCTGGTAAGAGAGTTTTTTTGTATCCTGGGATTTTCCTCTTTTCTGCAAATGTTTCTTCCTTTTGTTGTAAAGTTTGTTTATGGCAGGGGACCACCAGATTGGCTTCCTTTTTTCGGAGGAGAGAATCTTGGTTCTATTTGGGATGGTACGATTCATGCACGAGTAGATGTGCTCATACAGTGCCTTAGTGTAGGATTCAGCAGTTGAACATTCAGTTCTCGTCTGCATGGGTGTCATGAAGTTTGTCACTTCTGACTTGAGTAGCATGAAGTTGGTTTTGGATACGTTTTTTACAGATGTTTCCTTACTGAGGGTAGGGGAGGGATGTGGATGTCAAGTGAGATTAGCTTATGGTCAGACCTGACCAACGAGAGAGTGACCATAGGTGTGGTTGATCAATTTCCCATGTTGGTAATGAGCAGGTCTAGGATATTAGAGCCCCTGGTGGGACTATGGATTAGTTGGTCAAGGGCATTGGAATTTATGAATTCCAAGAACCGTTGGGCAAAGGTGTTGGTACATGGGTAGTTTTCCCAGTTAATGGCAGGGTAGTTGAAACCACCCAGTTTTAAGGTGTCTGGTTGTATCTTAATATTTTCCAGTATGTTTAGAAGGTGTAGTGAGAATCTTGGGGCATGGTGGGGGATCTGTAGCAAGCTACAGTTTGGATTGCAGTCTTACCTAGTGTTAGTTGCACCTGGAGAATTTCAGATGCATTGTGTTGGGCAACTAGCCTGGTGGTGTGAAAATCTTTAGTGGATATGGACACTCCTCCACCTTTAGTGTTTCGGTCCTGGTTTGATGGATGAAAAGTGTGGTAAGAGTTGTAGCCTGCTATTGCAGCGGTGCTCTCTGGAGCCTTGAACTAAGTCTCAGTTAAGCACAATTATCAATGTTCTCCATTTTTAGGAGTGCCTAATGACTGTGGATGGCCACAAAAGCATTGATCCCTATATACACACACAGTCACCATGCCTGGGCTCAGAACTCCTACCTAACTAGTAAATCACACTATAGAATTACACAGTTATAGCACATGCCACAGAGCTTATAGGGCTACTCCTTCACCAAAGGTGTATTTCAAGGTGAATGACATCAGCAGGTTTGCCAAAGTAGGGAATGGAAAGTGTAGTGACTGTGAATGGCCTCAAAAGCATTGATCCCTACACAGGCAAACAAACACACACAGGTTTCACAGTTGCCATCTCTGGAATTAGAGCTCCTACCTAACTAGTACTTCACACTATAGCATTACGCAGTTATAGCATGTGCCATGGAGCTTAAAGGGCTACTCCTTCCCCAAAGGTGTATTTCAAGGTGAATGACATCATCAGGCTTGCCAAAGTAGGCCAATGTGGAGTGCAGTGTGTGTGAATGGACCATAAACCATTCACCTGGAAACACACACACAACACTGGTTTACATTTAACAGGAATGTGTATGCAACTGCAAGATGAATAATGACTTGTACAGTCATATTACACAGTTATCACAAGCACCACAGACACTACAGTGCTGAGGGATACCAGAAGAAAATATCTAAAGTGACTGTCATTTGTACATTGTGTGGTTTTAGCCAATTGTATGTGTGCTGGGTGGGACAGGCCTCATGATGGGAGGCACTTTGTCACTGTCTGTCACTCTCTTCCACACATCTATGTATGTGTAATTCTGGCCTATTATAGTGTGTTGTCCTTGGATATATGTGTGTATTCCTATCCAATGTGTGTACAAAGCATGACTGGTGTTCAATGTGGAGTGTGTGCACAAACATCTGCAACTGTCAGATATGTATAGTCCACTGTTGTTGCCAGACATGGGCTTCATGTCTGTAAGTGTGGGAGCATGCCCAGTATGACCTTTCATTATTTTGCTGTCAGACATGGTCTTTGTTTCTCTAAGTGTGGGAGCATGCCCAGTATGACCTTCTGTATTGAATGTGTGAATCCATACTAGGTAGGTTGTACTCCAGTGCAGGCTTTTGTGTTGGACACCTACAGCTAGCAACCTGTTTCTGCAGGATATATGTAAATCAGTTGACAATATGGGGTCACAATGGGCAAAGGATAGTGGGTTACTGTAAGTAATTGTGTCTGTGTTGCTGCTACATTGTTTTGGTGTTAGCAGAGGTATTCAGGCATATATACTGTTTTACACTGTGATGTTTCATGTCATCAACTACTGTCAGGTATACATATTTGACTGCAGTAATTTCCTGGAGAACACAGGGTGAATAAAGCTGTGTCCAGTACTGTGGTCTGCAGCCTACATATTCTTGCACGATCATGCCATTCTGGAGGGGGAGCTGCAGACACTTGCTGATTGGTCTGTGTAAATGGTTCAGCACCTTGTTACAGTGATGGCTGAGGATCCTATGCTTGTACATCCATCGACGTGACAGTATGGCCATATCCTGCTGTGGCCATACCTCACAGCTGTACAGATTCACACTGCCCATTACCCCTACATATTGTGGTTTACGAACAGGTTTGTAGCCATCCATTTATGTATTTGCAGGCAGGGATAGTATGTGCACACAGCTGAGTTTTAGACTTCACACACTCCATGGCATCCATGCTTCTACCCCCCCCCCCTCTGTTATTCTATCCTCTTCCGAACATTATGCAAATGTTGTCTGATAAGTATCCCTATAGTTATCACTCATCCCAGCAGTATTTAGGGGTTGGTCCACAGTTCATGCAGTAGGACATGATGGACATGCTACTGGGATTTGTTGACATGGCCTTGCATTTGGGTTCTGTGGACTGTGTAATGTTGTTATTTGGGAGTCCATGAAATAATATACATTGGCAGTATGGGTGAGACACAGGCATTTGACAGAAAATTGTAGGGCATTTTGTAGTGATGCAGGCCATCTGTAGCAGGCTGATGCATTGTGTCACTCCTACAGTCCCAGACTGCAAGCCACTATATTCCCCTGGGGTGACAGGTTAGGTGTGCAAGGTGGTAATGTCAATAGTTTCTGTCCTTATTGATCCAGTGGTGTGGATGCTGGCAGGGTGCTGCTTACAGCTAGGGACACACCTGTATGGGACACCTCTTCAGCATACTGCATTCTGTGGCTATTCCCATACAGATGTGGGGGTCATATTGTACTCATTCCCAACAGCAGGGATAAGACCTGTGAGTTACCTGCGGCTGATGGTGGGGTGGGCTGGGTACATGTGTGCTCTGGGCGCTACTTGCAGCTGACTTACAGATATACGTGGGACATTCCACTTATGCTGGTTTGTGCAGGGACATCAGCAGTTTCTCAGTACTTCATACCTGTGACTTTTGTGGTCTGCCAGTGTTTGGCTAGACAACATCAGTCTTCTATACTACAAACCCAACTAATGCACTGCTAACCTGTATGTACAGTTCCAAAGGTGTGTCCATTTGATAGTGACATTTTATACACTCTCTGTCTAGGGTACTTCCACCTGTGCACTGTTTGTATGTCTGGGCCCACATTCATGCCATATCCATCATTAAGATGGTGACAGATATTACAGCCGAATAATTAATATGGCTTACTGCTGGAATGTGTCTTGGTGGGATGCATTGTGTTTGGCACGCAGTTGTGAGAACTTGGCACTGTCATCGGCAGTACTGGCCATTGGCCACTAGGACATAACCCACCATGCCTACATGCTGAACACTCTCACACAAAATACAACACACACACCAACCTAACACACATAACCCTGCATATTGTACACATGCTACAATCTATCCTGCTACTTTGGCCAGCTCAGGTAATCTGTGCTCTACTGTTATTATACCTACACATACATGTTACTACATTTCTACATAGGATTGTGGGGGGGGGCACACCTTGACAACTGTACACATTTGCTATGACTGTACTAGTATTTCAGGTACTCCATTCCATTCTGTATTCTGACCTATCATGCAGACTAGAGGCATATCAGTGTACTACAGTTCTTAGGTTTTATTGACTTACATTTCAATTTCAGACTTCTTACACTTCAGAACTAACATCCCACAGCCTGACTTGTTGTAGTCTGTCTGTGAAGGTCTGGAGGGGGGCTGTTCTCCATAGCCATCAATCAGAGGTGTTAGCACAGCCTTTCATTGTGTTTATCTACACCTGTCCTGCTGGCTGAGACTGTTGTTGGGTATGGGAGCCTCACTGACATGCATGTGTGTGTCCTATGGACACACATTTGTCCCACCACATGTCCTACAGTGGGTTTTGTCACCTTGTCTAGTACTGCCTACTGTGTTGACACCAGTATTTGTTAAGGATTTCATGCTGCCGATAGAGGTGTCTACTATCTGCTGGCATACCGTTCAGCCACCCAATTCCCTAGCATGCTCACATCCATACCATAGATACAGGTAGCAGAACATTCTACTCCATTCAGCAATTGATAGTGAGCGTGACTTACCTTGTGGCTGTGCCAGTACTGAGGGCAGTGCTGGAGGGATGACTATGTCGGATGCACATAATACACTCCCTATACATGGTTAAGCACAGGTAGTGTCACGTTTGGCATCCCTTTTACTGTATGTGCGAGTTGGAGTGAGGTGTCATTCCCTGGGTTCCTACAGTGTCAGTGTATGTGCTATGCATGGCCTCTTTGCCAAGGCCTGGGCATACTGGGCATGCCTCCTTCTGCCTACTGGGGCAGGCTTAAGCTGTTCCTCCTCCGAGTCACTCTGTTACTGTGCAGGCCTTGGCAATGGTGGGGGGCTGTGTTGCCCTGCCCCATGCTGTTCCTGCTGCAGCTGTTTCAGCAGGATCATATTGTGTAGCATGGCACATACGATGACAATTTGGGTACATATAGCTGGTGAGTACTGCAAGGCCAAAAGAAAATATCCAGCACCAGGAGAAGTTGCAAATAAATCTTGAAATATATTTATTAGGGCACACCCAAAAAAATCCATAAGCAGCAGGGCAATTTGGGTACATGTAGCTGGTGAGTACCACAAGGCTCCACCAGTTATGTCCAGGCACCAGAACCATGATTTGAGCATCCCAAACACATGCTCTATTATGATTCTGGTCTGTGAGTGTGCCTCATTATGGAGTTCTTATTCGGGTGTACATGCATTTCTCATGGGTGTCATCAGCCACCGCTCCAGTGTGTAACCAGCATCCCCCACTAGGTGGCCATATGGGATGTCCCCATTGGCAAATCTGGCACATCTGCATCATATGCCAGATGTGGGAGTCATGATAGCTTACAGTGCTGCCAGCACAAACATTCATTATAATGCCCTGGGCATTGCACACAACCTGGCAGTTGATGGAGGGGAAGCCCTTGTGGTTTATGTAAACCCGCTGGCCTGGTGGTGCTTTGATGTGTATGTGTGTGCAGTCTATAAGCACCCACTACCTCAGGGTATTCTGCTATTTGGTGGAAGATATGCATAATGCTGGTCAACGCCTCACGGGTGTTGAGGAAATATATGTCCTCACCGGCATGTGCTGTCATGGCATCCAGGAACTGGTGGAGTACCCTGGATGCTGATGCCTGTGAGATCCCCATCATATCCCCAGTTGGCCTTTAGAAAGTACCTGTGGCTAGTATTCTTAAGCCTACACATACCTTGGTATCCACTGGGATGGGTTCCCCTCTGTTGGTTCTCTGTGGGAGGCGTGGCCAGCACAGCTCAACAATTTGCTGTAGGAGGTCCCTGTCCTCTCTATAGTGCTCCACTATCTCCAGACCATGTAGCTCCTGGTAGGTTAACCTGAGTCTGTACACTCTTCTCCTTCTCCTCACTGTGGGTTGGTCATCAGCATTCTCATCCTCACCACCCTCAGCCACCTCCACATGTTGATTTATGAGAGCGAATGCAGCCCCTATCCTTTTGTTGCTTTTGTTAGGTAAAATTTCCCCATTTGTGTACGCCAATGGTGTAGAGTTTGTGGGGAAAACCATAGGGAAAGGTGTTTGCATAATTTATAGTAGCGTGCTGGGTTGGGCTGCTGCCTATGTAATTGGCTGATTCTGATACATTTCACCTACCAGCTATGCTAGTTCTCCTGGATTACCTTCCTACTGCTGTTTTCCCTTCCCATTGCCTTCCTGTTTAAGCCCCGAGGTGCGTCGCACAAATCCAGTGCTCAGATGTGAACTGAGCTGCTATTTCCTGTTTACTATTTTGTTTGTTTATTTAAAACCCGGTGCACGGCACGCACACACATTTACGCAATGTAAAGTGTGATTGGCAGCTTCAGACACACCCGCTTTCTTAGCTCTGCTAAGCTAAGGGCAAACCCGAGCCACAGAGCTCCAATAAGCTTACAGTATGCCTGACATACCCCCTCTATGATGTCAGCTAAGTTGTAGGCTTGCACCATGGTTTTCCTGCACCTACACGGTTGGGTGCAGGCGAGCCATGGGGGAAATCTGTGATTCAGTATCATTCCCCTCATTTGCATAGAATTGACTGCTAATGCCTAGTTACAAGTCCCACACTGAGCCTTCCCCCTTAGCACCTACTATTCACTGGCCTTGTTGTCTTCTGCCTGCCATTGACTATAATGGCAAAATTGTGATTTTAAAGAAAAAGCTTTTTTCAGGGTTTTACTTTTATTTTCCATCCAATCCCATTTGCGCGTCGTTACCCTACGCTTAAACGGCTGAAATTGGCCAAAAAAATAAAAGTAATTTTTTTTTGCAACTGTTTTCCATGCCAATGTCCATATATATTTGACCATTGGCATGCTTTTCACATTATATACACCCTTTATTTGGAGCTGTCATGGCTCTGTTTTGTAGTTTGCAGAAATGTACTTGGTTACTAACCGGTTACATTTCTGCAGGTTACACTAATCCTGCAGAGACTGCTGCCAGCTTCCTGGATCTCTAATTCACCTCATTTGCATGGTTTCCACCTGCAAATGGTATAATTAGTATACATGAGCTGTGTCCATGCAGGACTAGTGCAGGAGTGCTCGTGCATGTCCCGGGAGCTTGTTCCTGGATCTCCCGGTGGCCTTATTGCCTCCAGCAGCTCCTGCACTATTCCTGCATGTCGTGCAGGGCTTGGCGAATCCTGGGGCTTGTTTTACATAAGATTTAATACACTAAACAATAAATCCCTTGTACATCCATTATGAAAAGAATTAAAATGTTGGGCTATGGGATTATTGACCCTTCCATGTCTGACATCCCCTAAATGCTCCATAATTCTTTTTTTAACCACTCTTTTGTCTGTCCATTATATTACATGGTGGGTTGGGAACTACATCCAATGGCATAAACAACCCCACTACTGTTGCAGTTATAAAATCCTAAAGCCCTAAATCTTTTCCCATTGATTAAACTCCCAGAAATACCAAAATGTTCTTGACTTTATCACATAGCTTGCATCTTCCACACCTGAAAGTGCCCACAGATCTCTCGCTATGTGCAACTCTACTGGTGACTTTAGAATTTACCAGCTCTTTTAAATTAAAAAATCTGCTGTGTGAAAAAACAACCCTACCAGTAAAGAAACTGCCCACCTCATCATCTTGTTTGATGATGGGCCAAAATATATGTACTAAAGCTTTTAAGGTCCCAGAAAAAGGAGAAAATTTGTTAAAAAAATATATCATCCTCAGAAACTTTTCTAGAAACATAATTCTTAGAACTCTTTTTTTCTGCCTAATAAACTGGAAGAAATGAAACCACCACAGCTTTCTCTTCTGCTTGTTTAAAATTTTCTTTAGAATAACCCATACTAAGTAGCTTAGATGTAACTTTGTCAAATTCTCTTTCCAATGTTATCTTATCATAAGTATTGTCACCAATCTGTTTATATTCTCCATATGGCAGAGAATTTAATAAATGTTCAGGATGCTTACTATCAGCACATATAAAATTATTAACTGCTGTATCCTTATGATAAGGTCTGAAAGAGACCTTACTATTCTTCCCAACAAAAAACTCCAGGTCTAAAATTTGCATGGTTTCCCTGTGTCTTATATGTAAATGTGATACCACACTGGTTCTGGTTTAACTCAATCATGAACTGCTCAAACTGACCAACTGCTCCTTTGCAAACAAAAAACAAATAATCTATGTATTATTTAAAAATGATCACATTCTGAACAAAATATGTGTTCCTACAAATATATTTATCCTCAAAAAAACCCAAGAAAATTACAGCATATGATGGGGCATATGATGCCCCCATCCCTGTATCTATTTTTTTGTAAAAAATGTGAATTTTCAAACATAAAGATGTTATGAGTCAATGCAAATTCTAGTAACTGTAATAAAAAAATGGTCCTTGGTCCTTCTCCCAAAAGATTGCCCACAGCTTCTAAGCCCCATTAATGAGAAATATTGGTATACAATGATTTTACATCCACACAGGCCCAAAAATATTCTTTTTTCCATTCCATACCACCTACCATATCAGATACTTCTTTCCCATTTTAATGTATGAGGGGACACTAAAAAGATGTTCCTTCAACTGTGCATCCAAAAATATCCCTACATTTTGTTTGTAACCCCCCCCCCACCCCTGAAACAATGGACCTGCAGGGTGGGTTAGATACATTTTCATGGACCTTGGGAATTGCATAAAACCTAGTCAGTTTGGGATGTTTAATGTGCAATTTCTTAACATCCTGAGGGGAAAAAAAGGAGTATCTCCTTTTTCCAATAAATCCAACAGAAAATGATTATAGATGGCAGAAAGATACTCATTTAGTTTCTCATAAACACTATCATTCTGCAACACATTTTCCACCAGCTGGTTATCTCCTTGTCTTGAACATGTAACTCTACCAATATATCCTTGTTCTGCTCTTCCTTGGGTTGTTTGTACACAGAATAAAAGGGCTAAAATCTACCAGTGGAATTTATGGCAAGGCTTTTAAGATCTTCACAGATCAATAACCTAGTAAGTACCTACAATCCTTTGAACCTAAGGGGGGATTCAGAATGGCTGATCCTAAGTAAGCTTTCAGTTCTTATACAAATTTGGATAAATTATACATAAATGAATCTTGTGCTCGGAGCAAAATGGTCAGTTTGGGCTGCTTATTCTTCATATGAGTGTCTTCAATTAGGAAACACTATGAATTCAACACTATGAATGTAAAAATTATCCCCCAGATTCACTACTCTTCCATGCAGGACTAGTGTAGTCCTGCATGGAAGCGCCCGTTTAGGAGCAGGACGGCAGCGCACCATGCATATTAATGAAGGCGCGCTGCC